>NW_015386493.1:954119-964044 GCF_001527695.2 Protobothrops mucrosquamatus | reverse complement strand
CTAGGGAATTTTAGCGGGGTTTTTTAGGGGATTTTTAAGGACAATTTTAATGATCGGCCTGTTTAAATATTTCTTTTTAATTCGGCTTTTAATTATTGTATTTGTATTGTAGTTTTTATGAGGCTGTTAGCCGCCCTGAGTCCCATGAGGAGAAGGGCGGGGTATAAATTAAATTAATAAATAAATAAATAAATAAAATAAAATAAAATTTGTGACCTTTGATGAAACTGATTGATTTCAGTCAGCTTATACAGGTAGTCCTCTGTTTCCAACCACTGGGACTGAAACTTCTCTCGCTACGCAATGTGGTTGTTGAATAAGCCTTGCCTGAGCCTTTTAGCCACAGTACATAAATCACATGGTTGTTAAGCTAATCCAGCTTCCCCCATTGACTTTGCTTATTGGAAGCTCCTCCAAGTAAGTTGCAAATTGTGGTCACGTGATCCTGGGAGGCTGCAACCATCATAAATACATGCCTGCTGCCAAGTATCTGAATTTACATCATGTGACCATGGGAAGACTGCAGTGGTTGTAATTGCAAGGTCTGGTCATAATCCTTTTTAAGTGCTTTTGCAACTTAAGTCTTTAGACAAATGGTCATAACTCAAAGACTACTTGTATGCTGATGCAATCATATCTGCCTCTAAGCAGTTTATGGCTTCCAAATGGTAATACTATTTAAAACAAAAACACAACAAGGCAACAAGATAACCTCAGAGCATTGTGAAAGAACCATATCCCATATTCACAGTTACCCCAAAGAGAGACCAGAATAGTCCCTCAGACCCCAAAGGCCCATCGAAACAGCCCAGACTTAATAGGTATCGGAAAACTTGGACCCCTTTATTATCATCCATCTGATTATGGATGAAGAGAAATTAGTTATGGATGTAACTCGCATTAACAGCTGGCAAATATCAGAACCTCTGTGGATATAATAACCCATCTCTAGGTTTAGAGATGAGGAGACACAAGGCAAAATGGTCTCAAAGTTATTTGTCTTTGAGCCTAAGATATTGTCTTTCTGGGAGAAGAATTTTCTAAGACTCATGTTTTCACATTTTACACAAATTATGTTTTATCCTCACTATTTCTCCCTTTTCAGAAATGGATTCCTGCTGCCATGATGGCGGACATTATGTGATAGCCCTGCCTATCATCATTTGAAATGATCTCTTGACAAAATTCCAAATGATCCAATAGTTCAAAATAGTTGGAGCTGCATATATGGATTGGCCATTGTTGTTACATTAGTGTCTTGCCATTTTGGCTTTTATTTTGATGGAGCATTTGTTGAAGAGTTGAATTAAGCAGGAACCCATGCTGACATATGTTCAGAAGCACATCGTCCGAACATTATTAAAAGTATATTAAGTATTCAAGCAGTACCAGGCCCCATTCAAACAAACAAATAAAACCCTCAAACTTCCCCATAATATAATTATCTTAGGTGTGATGTATATAATCTTTGAGATAAAAAATAGATTTATTAAGAAGTAATTAGGATGGGTAAGATGCGGACAGAACCTAAATTCTAAGTTAACTTTGAAAATGAGTGTGTGTGTGTGTGTGTGTGTGTGTGTACGTACATACGTAGGCATGTACATTTGTTTTTTAAATATAAGAACTAGAGGTTAGGTGAGAGACAGATACAGAAGCAATGTATCTATCATTTTTGTCTCACCATTTGCCATAAGAGTCCAAAGGCTCTCTGGGGCAAAAAGAGGATTCAGTCACCAGCAGTATTATCTCACATGAAGAGTGGGTTGTATATTGTATACGATGAAAACTAAATAAAAAGGAATTATTACATAGTTTAAAAAGTAAAAAGAATATATTATACTGATGACGGACAGGGTTTTCATGCATGAAATTACAATCCATTTCTTTGCTTTCTTACCAGTTGAAAGAGACTAGAATTAAAGCAGGGGAAATTTTACAGTTGAAGTATTAACAGTATTAATAGACAGAGGTAGGTAATGTCTCACCTGCTTACAGTTTATGATATTTTGCAGTGATTTAGGAGAAGCATATCTGAAAATCATTGGTGTGACCACAGAAGATGATGGTGTCTACACGTGTATAGCTGCAAATGATATGGGTTCAATTTCCACTAAGGCTAGTCTGCGAGTTTTAGGTAGGTTCCTATGTATGATATCATAATATGAGATAAAAATAACATGTTTTGTATATAACACTTAATGAAAGGGTGTTTTCTCCATTTTTAAGGTCCTGGAAGCGATGGGATCATGGTAATCTGGAAGGATAACTTTGATTCCTTGTATAGTGAAGTGGCTGAGCTTGGCAGGTACGATCAACTAGTGCTTCCTACTATGAACCTCGAGTGTGTATATGGAAAGACAGGAGTGTGTGTTTATGTATGTGCAGATGAACTTGCTTCACCCTAATTCACATTGATATGCAGGAATTAGATTCTTTGAGAGCCTGTTTACACTGTAAAAATTGAACATTATGAGACAGATCTGCTCATTTTAAACTAGTTAATGCAAATTGACTAAGATCCAATCCTTATATTTGTAGTGAAGTCTGTGCAGTAGTTTTCTCTACTAATCTGGCACAAAAATGTTGTAATTCTGTCATTATGAGTCTCATTATTAGATTAAGAAAATTTGCTGAGAATATTTGGATAGCACACAGTCACATAATTTCATTCTGGTTTTTAATTGCCCTTACTTCTCAAGATAGACCATGCTTCAGTGAAAAGTCTGTGGAAGTCTTCCCAATTTACATACTTGATTTTTAAATGACAGCCAAGACCAGGGGGCTACTTTAGTATAATTAGCATTAATTTAGAATGTTATTGAAAAATCATTACTTTGTTTTAATTGGCATTTTTAAATATTTCTGGGGATTTTAAAGACATGTCTTTCTTAATAGTACATGGCCAGGTTTATATATGTATGTACATAGTGACATATGAAAACTGACCTAGGTTGCAGGTATTCCATGTTGACTTTGTTCTTCTCACTTTTTTTCCTTAGGGGCAGGTTTTCTGTCATTAAGAGATGTGATCAGAAAGGAACCAAGCGAGAAGTAGCCGCTAAATTCGTAAATAAGAAATTGATGAAACGAGATCAGGTCACCCGTGAACTTGGAATTATGCAGAATCTCCAACACCCTCAGCTTGTTGGCCTTCTTGATACCTTTGAGACTTCCACCAGTTATATCTTGGTGTTAGAAATGTGTGTAATCTCTTAGTTACTTCATTCAGCTATTTTGCTCTTTTCTAATATCTTTGATTAGTTTTAAAATTTACGTTGAAAATAGTTTCATGACAATCTGTGTGTACCACAACGAGTCCAAAACATAAACTGGACAGTGCCACGTAAGCTCCCTATTTAGAAAATCACGGTGAAATTTCTCTAAAGTTTAGTAATGATCCTGTAATATCATTTCTAAAATATAAATGACTCTCTTGCCCTTCTGAGTATTGAAACACTTTTCTTTTCAAGATCAAATCAAAGTAACTTGAACAAAGCCTGTGTTTGCTTTAGCCTGCACAATAATGCAAGGATAATTAATGTCCCAATTCCTTCAGAATTCAAGGAATGAGGGAGGTCAATATTTTTACAATAATTGTTTATTTCAAACATTCTCTTTGTATAGTCATTGTGAGATTAGATAGAGAGACAGACAGACAGACATATCTCATTCAATAATATGGTCAGGGGAATAAGATAAAGAAAAGAATGATGGCAGTGAGAGGTAAGATAAGATGACCACACTGATGACAAATTTTCTGGTCCATATTGTGGTCATAAGTTGGGACTACCTATTATAAACTAGATGTAGGCCCAAATATATATATATTTAAAAACCCTCATGTTGTCATTTTTAGTTTAATATTTCTAACTTCTTTTCTGTACTTTGGATAACACTGTGAGAGGTAATATTGTGGTATATATGTATACAACAAAATTGCTTTTTATTTATTGGAATCCTCACTGTTTAATAATGATTCCTTGTGATCACTTTGGTATTGGAGATGCAATTCAGAAGTCAGAACATGAACTAATACGGATTCCAATTTGTCCTATTATGCCACATTAGGGAACTGAAATCAAGAGGATAGTTACTTGTGCTAAACATGTGAATGTTCTTAGCTGTATCCATAGTTTTGGAAACTATCAACTATATGTCTAGTATAAGGGCTGGCTGCAAATTTATTATAATTTGTTATGAAGTACTGGAGGGGAAATGTATACTTAACTGGCAGCAATGGATTGTTCTTTTGTGTTGCTTGTCACGTTTGGATTAGTACCGCTTTATAAAACCCTAGTAAGACCACACCTGGAATACTGCAACCAATTTTGGTCACCATACTACAAAAAAGATGTTGAGATCTTGGAAAAAGTTCAGAGAAGAGCAACTAAAATGATCAAAGGCCTGGAGACTAAAATATATGAAGAATAGCTGCAGGAGTTGGGTTTGGCTAGTCTAAAGAAAAGAAGAAATAGGGGTGATATGATAGCAGTATTCCAGTATTTGATGGGCTGCCACAAAGAAGAGAGTGTCAAACTATTCTCCAAAGCACCAGAGGGCAGGACAAGAAACAATGGCTGGAAATTGATCACAGAGAGAAGCAACCTGGAATTAAGGAGAAACTTCCTAACAGTGAGGACAATTAACCAGTGGAATAGCTTGCCTTCAGAAATCGTGGGTGCTCCATCACTGGAGATTTTTAAGAAGAGACTAGATAGTCACTTGTCTGAGATGGTATAGGTTCTCCTGCTTGAGCAGGGGGCTGGACTAGAAGACCTCCAAAGTCCCTTCCAGCTCTAGTCTAGTCTAGTCAAGAGAGTTCTGACAAAGAGAAAAGGAAGACAATCTTTGAGCAATCCTAACAATTGTTTTCAGAATTTTTTTCTTTACAACATAACAAAGCCTTTGTTCCGCAGCATCATCAATTTTGTGGTTATATTGCCTAATTAATACTGTTGCACAGTATTAATTATTTTTGTTAATTAATTTTATACAATTTATATAATATACAAAAATTATATAAAGATAATTAATTTTATATAATGAAGTAAAAGTAAAAAATATCCTACATGATATTCTACATGAGCTAGAAACACATTCTCAAATGATGACAAGTAATACATCAAAGGGGTTACTAAACTTCATTCTGAATTAGCAAAATTAATTTCTTAGTAGTTGGACTAGAAGGTTCACTTTAGAAATGGTACTTTTTAGAAACTGATGCATGTTAGTCTTTACTTGTGAAATGCAGGCTGTTGACTTTATTTTTAACATGATGCTTATGCTTTCACAGGGCCAACCAGGGTCGCCTTCTTGATTACATTATACAATGGGGAAATCTCACTGAAGGAAAGATCAAGCTGTATCTGCGGGAGATTCTGGAAGCTGTACATTATCTTCACAATTGCAGAATAGTACACTTGGACCTAAAGGTAAAGTGGGCAACAGGTTTTTTTTCTCTTCCAAAGCCAAAGTGAACCATTGACATCAAAACATTTCTGGAGCATTTAAAATGTTTTTACTTGAGGGTATCTCATTATGTGTTTAGAAACTAGCATTCAACAAGCATATTATTGCCATCCAACACAATTAAATTTTACAAACTGTAGACCATGTTCCCGATCAATTCTTGTATAAAATTTAATGTTGCTTTTACTTTATTAAATGTATGTTATGATCAGCAAATTGAAATGCCTTTCATCTAGTAAGCCTATACGTGTATATTTTTTCCTTTTGATAGCTGACCTCTTTAAAAATATTCATGATTGGTTAGTGGTTGTTTTTTTTTGTTTCAAAAAACAGAAGATGCAAAGATTATAAAGTCACTCTGTTAGAACTTGAGCTGGTATAACATAGCTGAGAATTTGTCTTCTCTTTCAGCCTGAAAACATTCTGGTGGATAAGAGTTTGGCCAAAGCAACAATCAGATTGGCTGACTTTGGAGATGCAGTTCAGCTCAACACTACTTATTATATCCACCAGTTATTTGGGAACCCAGAATTTGCAGCTCCTGAAATTATCCTTGGAAATCCCGTCTCCCTGACCTCAGATGTGTGGAGCATTGGAGTGCTCACATATGTCCTCCTTAGTGGCGTGTCTCCTTTCTTGGATGAAAGTGTAGAGGAAACCTGCCTGAACATTTGTCGCTTAGACTTTAGCTTCCCAGATGACTACTTCAAAGGAGTAAGCCAGAAGGCCAAAGATTTTGTATGTTTCTTATTGCAGGATGACCCAGCCAAGCGTCCTTCTGCTGCACTGGCCCTCCAGGAGCAATGGCTGCAGCCAGGCAGTGCCAAAAGTGCTGACAGCATTGACATAGCCAGACTGACTTCATTCATTGAGCGGCGAAAACACCAGAACGATGTTCGACCCATTCGTAGCATTAAAAACTTTTTACAGAGCAGGCTCTTGCCAAAAGTTTAACCTATCTTTGATGTTCTCTCTCATTCTCTTTCACCTGTCAGTTAAACTGAGGATGAAGCTCTCCTGCCAATCAGCTGTTGACTTGAATTTGGGGTGAAGAAGATAAAAAAAACAAAAACCAATCAGCTGCTAGCATGGTTCGTCGTGTGAAAATGTATTCCAAGTAAATCTGCACACGATTGTACTTGGGACTAGCAGTGTAAAACTACGTTGGGGTGGAGGACTACAACACTGTACTCTGCAAAAGGCAATGAAGAACATTATACTTACAACAGTATTTTATTCAGGTTTCTGCAAAAAAAAAAAACTTTTTTTAGAAAAAAGTCAAATGAGAATTAAAATTTTGCGAATGACCTTAACTAGAATTTTCAAGATTTTAGACAAAGGAACTATGCCTATGATCAAAGCACTGGTGTTAAAAAGACAAAATATGGACACTGACACTTAAAAATGATTTAATGAAATGGCTGTCCATTTGGATGGTGCCCATTTTGGACCATCCAGTTTTTGTTTTCATTTTTGACTTGGACATAGAGCTTTCCAGTTGCCTCGCCTGTGTATACATTGCATAGCAGTGCACTGAGAACAGGCTCTGCTTTTAAGTGCATCCAACCTCAAGATTTTTGCATACAGATAGAATGAACCATTTTGCTCTGATAAAATGTAGGCCTTACTTGTAAATAGACTATTACCTGCCTTCAATCTGTGTCTCTATTTTTTGCCCTCTTTTCCTTCCTCCTAAATGGTGGTATACCACTGTGCGGGTCTTTAGTTCAGGTCAGCTTTGACTGGACCTATCAGAAAAGAACTCCTGAGTTTGGTAACAAATAGGCCAACCTCTACCATCAAGCAGGAAACAGCAGGAAGATAATACTGTAAATGCACTCACTTTGGGATTTTTATTTTAATTTTATTTCATATCATGTGCAATGTTGTGGCTTTAACATTTTATGCAACTATTTATGAGACCTTCAGTTGTAACTGTAATAAATATATAGGAAAAAAAAAAGCACATTCATAGTATGGTGAGCTTTATGACTTTGTGCTTGGAAATTCCAGGGTCGGGGTGGGCGAAGGTTTATCAATATGTTGTAAACTAGTTGAACTTGATGCTTATCTTAGAACTTTGTTAAAAAGTCAACCTGGTTTTAAAAGATTGTAAAATTATTTTCATCTCCTGAAAAACAAACTGGATTTTAAAAATGGGGAATGTTTTATTGAAGTTTGGTTTGGTTTGGTTGGTTTGTTGTTCAAAATGCCAAAGTATTATTTTCCCCTCAAAATTAATTTCTATTTTATAGAATGTTCAGATTTGTCTACTGCTTTTTCTACAATACTAAGCAAAGTTTGTGTTCTTCAAAGAAAATGCTATCAAGCAACCATGGACCAGAATCTGACATCAGATGGCAAGCTCTTTATTGAATAAAAAAAAAGATTAATAGGTGGAATATTGAGATATTAACGGTTTTCTGTGCATTAGACAAGGACATCCAGTCACATATATTTCTTGTGTGTAATGAGCCTTGGGGGAAAAAATAAGCCGGCATCCCATACAAAATAGTTATACGATCCATCTTAAACTATCACCTGGTTATAATTTTAGTGTTTGTGGCTCCCATTGTAAACTATTTATTTTTCTTTTGTTTTTCTTTTACTTTTGTAAAACTGTACAGAAACTTTTAAAATAAGAATTGAAATCAAAACTGGATGGATGTACATTCATACCAACCATAACTTTTTTGCTTCAGAATTATTTTATTTCCTACCTTAGTTGAAGTTTCACTTTATTTTGCATGTATATTTTTTGTACAGTGATGTTGCGTGTTTACACAGTATGATGTGATGTATATATTTTATTTTGCCATTAGTTATTTTTTAAAAAAATTAAACATATTTAACAAATGTGCCTGATTTTTTTATATATATATCAAAAAGTTGTAGAAAATATGAAATTTTTAGAAATTTTCTTTTAGTTGACAAATTACAATCAATGTAAATATCTTTGGTATAATACAAATATTAACTAACTTACACAGCTTTCCTAATGCTTCCTCTTAATGCCCATTAAGAGGAAGCATTAGCTTAATATTCATAGTCTCCTACTTGGCATCTGCTGTTATATTACAACAGTTACTGCAAAATACTGTAACTTATCAAAAGATTAAAGGAAGTTGTTAAACTATAGAAATCTCTTGGTAATTGTGTCATTCTAATCTATTGCACACAGGAGATTTCTTTGTATGTATACTCACCTGTTTGTATATATCTGGGTGAGTATATTTTATCTAACATATTACATTGCTTCCCATTAAATGAAATCTTAAATGAGTTTACAAATATTTTGCATTGTAAAAGAAAACAAAAGAAGAAAAAAACAATTTAGGAGCATTTTCTTTTTTATTACCTCATAATTTAGGCCCTAGAGAAGGCTCACAGCTATTCATCTTCCAGTGTTTCCAGAAGTATAAATAGAACACATAAATCGATATAGATACATGTAAGTATATAGTGCTGTATTTCTCTACATTGTGTATTGCAGCTTTGTTCTTAGGGATCACTTTTCACAAGTAACATGAGGACACTTTTAAAAAACTGTTTTTGACGGTTTATTTTTTATTGCACGTAAGGAAAATGTAAAGTTCTTACACAATAGCTTTGATCACATATCTTTTATTGTGTTTATAACAAAGCTTCTAGTGCTAATATGATGGCGATGATGATGCAGCATGTTCTAGCTTAGGAAGCAAAGCTAACAGCATGAAAAGATCAAGTCTTATGCAAAGCAATCATTTTGACTGAGATTGATTTCTCCTTCAGCTATTAATGCAAGTAAGTAAGTGGATCAAGTAAGATACCTGTGTGGATACCTAGATGACAGGGAGGGTAGGAGATGAAAAGGCACAGAACTAAAGGAAGGAGCTAGAATGAGCAAGGCATCTGAGAATTCAGACTAGAAACTTAATGGAAAGATAAGATTTGAACAGTGAAGAAGCTGTAGACTTGGAACTGCTGAGAAAGAATATGTGCTTTCTCTAGAGCAGCGGCCTCCAATCTTTGGGGCATCAGGGACCAATTTCATGGAGGCATTTTTTCCATGGACAAGGGGAGTATGTTATTGCACAATGCCTGGATCCTATGCGTGCACATATGGGGCTTCACTCACTTGTGTGGCCCTGTTCCTACTGGTCCGCAGACTATAGCTGGTCAGTGACCTGGGGGTTGGAGACGGTGGGATTCAGCCAGTTCGCACCAAGTTCAGCAAAACTGGTAGCTAATTTTATGTTGCCCAGGCCCAGAATGGACCTCCGGAAGCGGCATCCACACAGAGAACCAGTTGTTCACATATTTGAATTCCACCACTGGTTGGGGACTCCTGTTATAGAGCACAAATTCCGGAGGGACCATGTTTCTTACAACTGCTTTGCTCTCCTCTATAAATGTTTAGATGAAGATTCACACAAACATATCTCAGGTAGTGATAGTATATTTATTTATTTAT
>NW_015386493.1:923086-953183 GCF_001527695.2 Protobothrops mucrosquamatus | reverse complement strand
AACCATTGCACCACATCTTTCAAAAATCCTAGAGCACCGGGGAAGTACCTGAGGATTGGAAAAGGGCTGATGTGATTTCCATTTTCAAGAAAGGAAAAAAAATGGACCCAGGAAACTACAGATCAATCAGTTTAACATCAATATCTGGGAAGATCCTAGAAAAGATAATCAAAAAACAGATCTGCGAACAACTAGAAGCAAACAAAGTTATAACTAGTAGCCAGCACAGGTTTGTTAAAAACAGATCATGCCAAACCAATCTTATTTCATTCTTCGACAAAGTGACTAAACTAATAGACCAATGAAACACTGTGGACATAGTATACTTAGACTTCAGTAAGGCATTTGATAAAGTAGACCACAACCTACTCCTTGGTAAGCTAGAAAAAGGTGGAATAGACAACATCACCACCAGATGGATCTGTAGCTGGCTGGCAAACTATACTCAACGAGTAGTCCTCAATGGCACTTCATCCACATGGAGAGAAGCAACGGGGTACCACAAGGTTCCGTCTTAGGCCCAGTACTCTTCAATATCAATGACTTAGATGAGGGAATTGAAGGGGAACTCATCAAATTTGCAGATGACACCAAACTGGCAGGAGTAGCCAACACCCCAGAAGACAAACTCAGGATCCAAAAAGATCTTGACAAACCTGAACGATGGGCCCTATCCAACAAAATGAGTTTCAATGTGGAGAAAAGCAAAGTTTTACATTTAGGTAGGAAAAATTAAAGGTACAAGTACAGATTGGGCAAGATCTGGCTTAAAAACAGTAACTGTGAGAGGGATCTTGGAGTCTTAGTGGACGATCACTTAACCATGAACCAGCAGTGTGCAGCAGCAGCCAAAAAAGCTAATAAAATCCTGGGTTGTATAAACAGAGGCATAGAATCAAGATCACATGAGTAACGCTTTATAAAACCCTAGTAAGACCACACCTGGAATACTGCAGCCAATTTTGGTCACCATATCACAAAAAAGATGTTGAGAGTTTGGAAAAAAAAATTCAGAGAAGAGCAACTAAGATGATCAAGAAAAGAAGAAATAGGGGAGACATAATAGCAGTATTCCAGTACTTGAGGGGCTGCCAGAAAGAAGAGGGGGTCACGTTATTCACTAAAGCACCAGAGGGCAGGACAAGAAACAATGGTTTGAAACTGATCAAAGAGAGAAGCAACCTGGAATTAAGGAGAAACTTCCTGACAGTGAGGACAATTAACCAGTGGAACAGCTTGCCTTCAGAAATCGTTGGCACTCCTTCACTGGAGATTTTTTAAAAGAGGCTAGAGACAGACACTTGTCTTAGATGGTATAGGTTCTCCTGCTTGAGCAGGGGGCTGGACTAGAAGACCTCCAAGGTCCCCTCCAGCTCTATTCTATTCTAAGTTATTGAAAAATCCTTATTTGTGGGTTGAGAATCCTCTTATATAGCTGTTGAAAAACTGCTATGTTAGTCACCCAAGCATGGATTATTAGTTTCCACTGAAATAAAATATCAAAAAACACAATCACATTTCTAGGTATAAAAGGTAATTTAATTGCCATAATAGGTAATTTCAAGCAATAAGAACACCTATGTAAGCAAAAATTATAGTTAATACTTGGTTTATTTACAAATATACAAATTGATTGTGATTGCAAAGCATAGGACTTCAGCCCTTAGGGGAGGTACTTCTGCATCTGCAAATGTTTTTGGTAATTTTCATCTTCTTCCAACCACAGTTTCCAACATGTCCACCCAAACAGATATATTGATTTTACAAACATATACACCCCTCTAAATGGTTTTTTCCCCACTTAATTTCAGAGTGAAAAAAGTGAATTTGATAGATTCTGCATTGAGTCATATTCCATGAATCAATTCTATGAGTATCCTGAATCACAAGCAATTTGGCTGCTAAGGAATGTAACCAGGCCAGCATGACCCCCATTCTTAACCAAGTCTTTTGAAAAGTTCATATTGTAAACTACAGGAGTAGAATAACACCTATTAATTTATTAAATTCATCTAAAATTTATCCATTTTTTTTCAAATATAAATTTAACTGCAATATAAAACAACATAAAATTTAAACTAAAAAAATTCCTATGCCACAAAGCAAATTTGCTCTACTAAAAGAGAAGGTATGATATTGTGTCTTCAGTGTGCGTTAGTAAGTACCTGTGAGACCTAAATGGCACTAAAACCTACTTTTTCTCTGACCGAGAAATTTATTTATAATTGTGTGATAACTTTTTTTCCAGATTTGCGATAGTGATGCAGCCTTTCCCTCTATTCCAGTACATTTACCCTTTAAATACATCATAAGCCTTTAAAAAAAAAAAAAAAGTTTTACTTACAAATTCTGCTACCATATAAAGAACAATTGAATGTGAAAAGAAAGTGCAACTTCTTTATATACTCTGATAAAAAAGGCCTAATGATTTTTATAAGAACAGCATGAGCCAAATAAATTGTTTTAGATTGATGATGGATTAAATTAGGCTTTCTCTATGCTAAAAAATAAAAAAGTTTCCTTCATTATACTGTTGGGCTGGGTTTTGGTTTTGGGTGTGTGTGTGTGTGTGTGTTTGGTACAGTGTACAAGCTATGAAGCTTTTTTTGAGAAGATTATCGGAAATGATAACAGGAAGTTTTGCCTCCCTGCTATTAGTTCTATAAAGATTAGCCATTTATGAAAATATGTTTTGCTGCAACCAGCAACTAAACAAGGGGAAGCAGGAACTCTACCTGAAAAGGTTTTTGTCTCATTACCACTCTAAAACAAATAATATTGATCAACCAGACAAGCAAGGAAATGAGATGCCAAGGAATTGATGAACTTCAGAGTGTTAATGCAAAAGGGAAAAGTGAGTTTCTAAAGCTGAAATGAAATGTACATAGTCTTTTTCAGTACTTTTAAAGCACTGAAAGACTTTAAAATTGAACAACAGGTAGACCGTGTTTAGTGACCACAACTAGAATTAGCAACTTAGTCGTTTAGCAAAACAGTCACTAAGTGAAATCTCAGCTGTGCTTACAATCTTTCTTCAGCTTTCCTTTGCTTTACAGACCTGCAAAGTTCTTAAATGTGAGAACTGATCATAAAGTTAATTTTTCATCACTGCTGTAACTGTGAACAGTCACTGTACGAGGCAGTCACTAAGCGAGGACTACCTGTATGTGTAAGCTTTATATAAATCTTTCCAAAGGGATATGTTACAATCTTATACTCTGCATAAAAAAAAAGAAATTTTGATTATACGTTATGGTGGGGTATTTTTTCCTTCAATGCCAAAGTCAACTGTCATGTGACAGTATTCTAGAGAAATTAGAGAAGTTTTTGGCCAGAGGAAGAATGAATTTGCTGGGCATTATCCTTCAGTGTGAGAAGACATTGCTGATCTTGCATAATCTAGCTCAGAAACTTTATAAAAAGCTGATTTCCAGTGTTGTATTGGCAAATAATTGGAGGGAATAATTGTATCATCCTCTTGATAGTTTCCAGTGAGGTACTTGGAATGTATGAATTAAATGAAAAATAAGCTATTGGGAAAACATTCTTCTTGCACTACTGAAAATCAGCTCAAATATTCAACCAAATCAAGGAGTAAAGTTTCTAAGTAATTGCCTAACCACTTCAGGTAAGCTTTATGTTTAGTCTTTCAACAAAAAGACTTAAAAAATCTGATGTATGTGTTGAACACAATCACTTCTCAGAGAACTTTGTGTTTTCCGCTTTCTGAAACAAGTTACCTTTTTAGTGGCACTGATAATTTAGAAGTTCCTCTCAAAGAAAGCTCATCAAATTTAATTTGTTGGGATATTTTAGCTAATAATGTATATTTAAATGTTTGGCCAGTATTTTGAGTTCTTTTGAGTAAGTGGCATTGTTGCTACTGTATATGCTGCACGTATTGTTTTTTAACTATTTTGTTTTTAGGTAAGGCTTTTTTGTGAGGAAAACTGGCTTTTTAATTCCCCATGTGACTAAAACTGCGTTAAATGAATTTTACAATATATTGCACTAGTCCCGAAAACTCATTTTTATTTTGTAGACAGAATTCATGTAAGGCAAAAGACAGGCTTTTTGCTCAAATATGAAATTGCATTGAAAATGTATTCTTGATGTGAAGTCTGCAACTAATTTGCACATTTTAACAATGTAATTTGCATGTAATAGTTACGATGGTATCTATGACACTACTATTGGAGACACTGGCTTCAGTCCAAATTAACTGTTTGCTCAAGGAGTATTGGTTTCTATTTTCTGCATATATGTTCAATGTTAAAATTTAACTAGCCTCTGGACTACATTGGCTTGATAGAAATTGATAATTATTTATCTGAAGTAGGCCTGAATCATTTGAGTAAAAAAAAAAATCACTTTTACAAGTTTTGCAGCAATAGTATTGTTTGCAACTATAATTTTTTTAGAATAGCATTCCCCATCTGAAGGCAAGGCTGCCTGGGAATTATAGATAGTCCTCAACTTACAGCTGGTCATTAGCAACTGTTCAAAGTTACAATGGGCTCTAAAAAGGGACAAATGACTCAGATTCAAAGTTCCAACATCCAGCCCTCCTACAGTCAAGTATAACTGCATTTTGGGCACCCAGCAACTAGCCCATATTTACAACCATTTGTAGCATTCTGCAGTCACATGATCACGATTTATGATGTTCTTTCTGGAAATCAGCATTTATTTCCATTTTCTGGGGAAAAAAGCGCCCATAGCGAACAATGGATTTGCTTAACAACCACAAATTCACCTAACAACTATGGTGATTTATTTAACTACTGCCGCAAAAGGGCTAGAAAATCGTGCATGGTCATTTGATGACCTGTTTTATGACTGTCGTGACTTATGACTGAAATTGCAGGGTTCAATTATGGTCATAAGTCAAGGACTTCCTGTATAGCAGTTCTAATACATTAACATTTCCTGCAGACACTGTATAAGGCTATCTAAATTTTACTAACCTGGGCAATAATTATAGCAAAATAATCAGAGGTCTACTACTGATTCTGGCAATGACAAATTAAAGGCCAGGGTCTGTGGAAATATAACAATGGCCAGATTCAAAATTCAGCCATGATGACAGATGTAATGGATACTCATATCATGGGAAAAATCAATAACTTGTAACTGTGGGTGCCAGGGAGAAATATCTTGCTTGATCCAATGAAAATTTGTGCAATCTAGCACTCAGTTTCAGCCCTGTCACTCATAACATTTCTCAAAAATGCACAAGTATCTTAAATTAGATTAAATGTCCTTTGTCTGGTATCATTTTTTTTCATAGGTTAATAGTCATTGACAGATGTATTTCCCATAAATCCAGCACACTAACCTGCTAGGGAAGCTCCAAATTTTTATGCGGGTAGAAGAGTACAGGTAGTCCTCGGCTTACAACCACAATTGAGCGCAAATTTTTTATTGCTAAGCGAGACATTTCTCAAGTGAGTTTTGTCCCATTTTATGACTTTTCTTGCCACAGTTAAGTGAATCACTACAGTTCTTAAATTATTAACACGGTTGTTAAGTGAATCTGGCTTCCCCATTGACTTTGCCTGGCAGAAGATCATAAAATGAGATCACGTGACCCCCGGGGACACTGCAGCCATCATAAATATGAATCAGTTGCCAAGCATCTGAGTTTTGATCACATGAACCATGGGGATGCTGCAACAGTTGTAAGTGTAAAAAACGGTCATAAGCCATTTTTTTTCAGTGCTGTTGTAACTTCAAATGGTTATTACACGAATGGTTGTAAGTCAAGGACTACCTGTAGTTGCATTTATGCGTATTTTCTATCCTTCCTATCTACAGGACTACCTGTAGAGTGAGTGACATTCCTAACCCTCATTTCTGAATTTAGCCTACTTCGGAAGGATTAGTATTAGTGATTCATTATGTGTGCTTGCATGTCACGTGTACCTGATCAGATGTCTTCAGGTCACCACTAGGTACTCACTGAGATGCTTATTTGCCAAGCTTTATTGAGCTAAAGTAAGCTTTTCTGAGGGGGTTCGTTCTGCCTGTCGTCTCTGCTCTCTCGTATGCTTACTACACAACTGAGAAATCTGAGCAAGTACTGCGAGACAGTTTATTTTGCACTTGTTTTCTCCGCTGTTTCTTTGTACAGGTAGTCCTTGACTTACGACCACAATTGAGACCAGAACTGATGTTGCTAAATGAGAAATTTGTCCCATTTTATGATTTTTCTTGCCACATTTGTTAAGCGAATCACTGCCTTATTAAATTAGTAACACAGTTGTCAAGCGCATCAGGCTTCCCCATTGAGTTTGCTTGTCAGAAGGTCACAAAAGATGGTCACACGACCCCCGGGGAACACTGCAACCGTCAGAAATGTGAACCAGTTGTCCAGCAGCCGAATGTAAATCATGGGACCATGGGGATGCTGCAGCAGTCGTAAGTGTGAAAAACGGTCATAAGTCACTTTTTTTCAGTGCCGGTGTAACTTCCAACAGTCACTGATTGAACTGTTGTAAGTCAAGAACTACCTGTATTTGGAAATGCGTTTTAAAATCTGGATTCAGTATGCAATAGAGTGTTTTCTAACTTCATAAAAATTATAAAGGAATTCGCCCAGAGCAGTTTCCATCCTTTCAGATGGGGCTCTGGAGAACATCACTTCTGAGGGGTCCTTGGTGCCCTCTGAGTTGGCTTGTTTTCTTGCAGATGTTTCGTTACCCTAACTAGGTAACACCATCAGTGCTAGTAAGGAGTGCTGTTTGCTGTCAGTTTATCTTCTGGTATCTTGCCTGTCTGGGGTGGGGGCGGGGGGCAGTCTTAGGGATTCTTTGGTTGGGCTGTTTACTAATGGCTCTGTGGCAGTTTCTTTTTTTTTTTTAAGTTTTTTATTAATAAAACAATTAAAACAAAAAAGGACATGACATGCCGTTCCAGTATACATAATCCTAATAATTCGTTCCTTATCATATTTAAAGTTCTATATATACATCTCTCTATATAAATATATACATATATTCCCCTATATAATACAATCTCAAGCTTATTTCTCTACATATTAACCTATAATTTTATATACCACAAACTTAAACTTTAACTCAAAACCCGGAACAGTTCTTCTTGACTCATACCAGCAGTAAAATTTGTCCCAGATTCCAAAATAGTCCGTTTCCGTCTTGACCTTTAGTTCCATAGTTAGCCTGTCCAAGTCCGCACATGATAAAAATTTTTGTAGAATCTCTTCTTCAGTAGGAATTTCTTTGTTTCTCCAATTTTGTGCATAGGTCAGTCTGGCGGCCGTGGAGATGTGTAGCATTAGGTAGAGTGTCCCTTTATCATATTTTTGTATAGTAATACCAAGTAGGAAGAGTTCTGGTTTTAGTTCTACCTCTGTTGTTAATATTTCTTCTAACCATTTTTGAACCTTGTTCCAAAAAACACGGGCTTTCGGGCACTCCCACCACATATGATAGTATGTCCCTCTTGCCGAATTACATTTCCAACATGTAGGGGAAATGTTGGGGGCCATTTTAGCTAGTCTTGTGGGCGGGTAGTGGGCTCTGTGGCAGTTTCTTGATTGGGGTATTGATTCCTTCATTGTTGGTCTTAAGGTAAGCAAGTAAGCAATACTCCAATCAAGAAACTGCCACAGAGCCATTAGTAAACAGCCCAACCAAAGAATCCCTAAGACCGCCCCCCCACCCCCCCACCCCAGACAGGCAAGACACCAGAATATAAACCAGTGTTTCTCAACCTTGACAATTTTAAGGCATGTGGACTTCAACTCCCAGAATTCCACAGCCAGCAATGCTGGCTGTGGAATTCTGGGAGTTGAAGTCCACATGCCTTAACATTGTCAAGGTTGAGAAACACTGATATAAACTGACAGCAAGCAGCAGTCCTTACTACCGGTAGCACTGATGGTATTACCTAGTTTGGGTAACGAAACGTCTGCAAGAAAACAAGCAAGCTCAGAGAGCCCCGAGGACCCCCTCATTTCAACCCTGAGCTACGTTGGGAGCGTCGCTTCTGTTTTTCAAAAAAAAAAAAAAGAAAAGCAGGCCGCTTCGCTTTCCGAGCCGCCCGCCCGCCCGCCCGCTCTCCCGGGGACATGCGAGGGAGGCGTGGCCGCTGGCGCGGTCCGTCAGCCAGAGGGGCCGAGGCACCGCCTGCCGCCTTCGCCTTCGCCAGCCTCGCCAACGCGCCTCAGCCGCCGCCCGCGGAGCAGCAGTAGGTGAGAAGCGCCGCAGGCCAGGAAACAGGCTCAGCTGCGGAGCGGTAAGCACCGGCCCTCCGCAGGCCAAGCCAGAGGGGGAAAAAAGCGCGGTCGAAGCGCCATGTGAAGCCACTGCAGCGCAGCGCTCTTCGCTTGGCGCCCTTTGGACGGCTCGCCGGTAGGAAGGCGGGCGGGAGGGCGGGGGGGGGGGACGGCGTAGTGGAGTCGGGGCTCTGCCCCTTCGTCCCCTTTTCCTACCTGCTTCGCGCCCCGAGTTCACGCGGGCAAGGCTGCCGTTAAAGGACCTGCACCGCTCGGTCAACCTGTGGAGGGTCGGCTCTTCCGACCTATGCCTTTCTTTAGCTATCGCCCGATACTGCAGGTTGCGCCTTTGGCGCGCCGTGCACGTGTGTATGGGGCTTGGCGGGAGGGGATGGCTTCGGACTTTCTTTGCTCGACTTCTCAAATCGCCTTGTTCCGAAGCCCGGAAAAAAAATGAGCTTTCGGAGTCTCAGACCGCGGTTGAGAGCTCAGGGTTAGAGAGAGGAGGAGAGGAAGTCGACTGCGTTGGCTTTGCAGAGCAAGCTGAAAGTCTTGTGGTCGGGGCTTCGTGATTTGAGTGGCGCGATAAGGTCCGTATGTGTCAAACAACAAAATCGACAAACTCTTCCCCAAACCCAAGAAGGAGAAAAATACCAACGCTGCTAACGTATATGATGATAATGCCTCACCCTTTGCACCCCTCAGCTCCACCAGCGGGTGGTTGCCTGCCCCATCTGAACCTACCAACTAATGTATCCTTCTGTAGGGTACAAATTTGGCTACCTGCAGCAGGAAGGTTATCTTTTTGGTTTAGAACAGACTCCCACAAGGGAAAGCCCCCAAGGTTCCCAACAGGAATAGCCAACAGCCATGGGAACAGACTGGGCAAGGGAAGGCTATTCGTGCAGTGTAGGAGTTTTACGTCTGCTGGTAAGATAAATCTCTTTCATGAGCATCAGCTATGATAGTTTTTAAAAAATGTTTTTTCCCAGTCATTTCAGACTCATAAGGAATCTCTCTCTCTCTCTCTTTGTGTGTGTGTGTGTGTGTGTGAGAGAGAGAGAGAGAGAGAGATGATAGTACAGATAGCAAGATAGCATCAGTAGTCTTGGGCTTGTTAAGATAACCTTAATTGTCATTTTTTTCTTGAGCACTCTGCCACATTTTAACAACAACAACAATAATAAAGTTGGAAGGGACCTTGGAGGTCATCTAGTCCAACCCCCTGCTCAGGCAGGAAACCCTATACCATTTCAGACAAATGGCTGTCCAGTCTCTTCTTAAAAACTTCCAGTGTTGCAGCATTCACAAGTTGTCCCACTGATTAATTGTTCTGTCAGGAAATTTCTCCTTAGTTCTAGGTTGCTTCTCTCTTTGGTTAGTTTCCATCTGTTGCTTCTTGTCCTGCCTTCAGGTGCTTTGGAGAATAGCTTGACTCCCTCTTCTTTGTGGCAACCCCTGAGATATTGGAACACTGCTATCATGTCCCCCCTCGTCCTTCTCTTCATTAAACTAGACATACCCAACTCCAGCAACCGTTCCTTATAAGTTTTAGCCTCCAGTCCCCTAATCATCTTTGTTGCTCTTCTCTGTACTCTTTCTAGAGTCTCAACATCTGTTTTACATCGTGGTGACCAAAACTGGATGCAGTATTCCAAGTGTGGCCTTACCAAGGCATTGTAAAGTGGTATTAACACTTCACGTGATCTTGATTCTATCCCTCTGTTAAAGCAGCCTAGCACTGTGTTGCCTTTTTTGGCAGCTGCAGCACACTGCTGGCTCATATTTAAGTGATTGTCCACTAGGACTCCGAGATCCCTCTCACAGTTACTACTATTGAGCAAGGTACCCCCTATACTATACCTGTACATTTGGTTTTTCTTGCCTACATGTAGAACCTTACTTTTTTCACATTGAATTTCATTTTGTTAGATAGCGCCCAGTGTTCAAGTCTGTCAAGATCCTCCTGTATCCTAAGCCTGTCTTCTGGAGTGTTGGCTATTCCTGCCAGCTTGGTGTCGTCTGCAAATTTGATGAGTTGCCTATCTATCCCCTCATCCAAATCATTGATGAAGATGTTGATGAGCACTGGGCCTAGAACAGAGCCCTGTTGTTGTTTTTTTTAAAAAAAATATGAAATTCTGTTGCTTCCATTCCACTACAGAGGGAAACTCACAGTTCAAAAATTGATCAGTGCAAAATGGTTTGAAATGGGTTTTTTTTAATTAATATACAAGGGGGAGAGCTTTTCCTTTAGCTTAGGAGAGTGGAAGATGTGTTGAGTTCAAGCAAAAGAATGTAAAGTCCTGACTTCTCGCTTTTATAACAAGATACTTGAGATGGATTTCTTCGGAACAGGATAGATTTAGAACATGAGGCTACTTTCTAACACAAAATTGCAAGGTGCCATATTCCTTTTCCAATCACCAATGAACTGTACATTCTTTCTGGATACTTTTTGACAATTATCCTTGCCTTGATTTCTCTTCTTTCCTTTCTCCCTTCTCAACAGTCCTTTGGTCATATTTAGTCCAGTGGCCATTGTGCCTATTCATTGGACACATTGGACATATTCAGTCTCCAGGGTCAACTGCCTCCCTTCCTCTTTAGGCTTGGTTGCTTGAAATATTTGCTTTTCTGCAAGCCTTAAAATCCCTGCAAGCCTGTTGGCTGATGCCATTTACATGAGAATCCATCCATGTTTGAGAATTCTGAATTAATGTGAAAAGAAGCCTTGTCTAGGCTAATACTCTCTTTTCTGGCAGCAGAACAGATTCCTAAGAATCCATACAGCTATTTGGGTAATTTAGCTGCAAGTGCTGAGGATTAAAATGGAACCATTTATATGCAATCATGATTATATGCCACTAAGCCAGCGGTTCTCAACCTATGGGTCGCGACCCCATTTGGGGTCGATCGACCATTTCACGGGGGTCGCCAAGCAAGGCTGTCCGCCATTTTTTCCCCCTTTTCTGGCGGGTGCCTTACCTCCCTTGAGCTGGGCCAGCTGGTGGTCGGCCTGCTCCGTCTCTGCCGCTTGCAGCTACGCCTCGGCCGGCGCAGGGGGGGGAACCATGCATGCGCAGTGCTCCCGGGCAGGGAAAGTCCTCGACTTTTGACCGGTTGGATAGTCCTCAACTTACGACCAGTTTAGTCCTCGACGTACGACCGGTTTAGTCCTCGACTTATGACTGGTTTAGTCATCGACTTACGACCGGTTGGGGGTCGCGGCATTAAAAAGGTTGAGAACCACTGCACTAAGCTGTAGCTCTTCCATATGAAAATTCAAAAGATTTCTTCAAAGTTTTGCCTTAATTCTGCTCTTTTCCTAATGTTTTGTAAGAAAGAAGCTTTACAACATTTTTCAGATATAATTATCTCTTGGCATTAGTACTCATGTGTTGTTGAGGAAGGGAAGTGTTTTCCATCAAAAAAATATTAAGATTAAAATTGTGAAGCAAAAGAGCAGCTTTGAGGCCTGTGGATGTTGAGTTGCAAATTTGAAATAGCTGTGCAGTTTTTAACAAAACCACACTTGGTATAGGTGTGGCATGCAAACACAAAGAAATGAAATCAGCTGCTGTTGGTTCTGCCCTGTATTGCTGAAATTCTGAATCCAAAGTCCAGGTTCATGTACAATTCTTTTTCAGTTCCCTTTGTCATTGAGAGGTATATCTCAAGCTAAGTGGGTGGATGAAATTGCAATAAAGCAGATAATCGTTGGCTGAAAATTCTTTCCCAGATAGTGTGTTGATCAAAAGTACGATATCAAACTGGAGTGACATATTCAAAAGTGTCCATCACATTCAATCATGGACTCCATATCTTAAATATATTTATTAATTACTTGTATGGAGAGGTAAAGGAAATATTTATTGTATTTGCAGTTGACATGACACATGAAATAGATAATATCCTATAATAATTTATACTGTATGTGGTTTGATAGAGTAATGTATAAAGTAACAGAAAATGAACAGAAAATGAAAAAATGCCCTTTGTGGAACAAAATCAAATGCACAGAAATAGAATGGGAGATATCTCCTGTGATAGGAATGTAGAAAAGATAAATGCAATTTTGGCTACATGAACAGAAATGTAGTTTCCAAACTCTAAGAAACAGTAGTTCATCTTTATTTTTGTTGGTCAGACCATACCTTGAGTATTGTATACAGAATCAGACAAAGCAGAAAAAAGATGATCAGGGTTTAAAACTGAATCCTAGGAATAGAAATGAACAGAATTGGGACTGTTTAGTGCTAGGAAGAGAAGACTGAGCAGAATATGATAGAATCTGATAGAAGTTCAAAACCTATTCTATACCCCTCCAAAATGCAGCACATAAAGTTAAGTTAAACATGTTCTGGGAGAGAGAAGTTCCCTGAGGATGGGCTCCAGCGCGAATCCGAAAGTTCAGAAGATTAATTTCCTGGTCCTGGTGACCAACCCAGATTGGATCCATGAATCAAAACTGTAGGGTTGAAAGGGATCTTGGAGTGCTTCTATTCCAACCCCCTGCCTAAGGCAGGAGTCCTAGTACCCTTGGACAAATGGCTGAAAACCTCCAGCAATGGAGCACCTTTAACTCCAGGAAGCAAGCTGTTCCACTGCTTAATAGTTTTACTGTGCGGAAATTCCTCCTTGTTTCCATGTTGGATGAGCTTCCACCCATTTCTTCTTGTCTTATACTCAAGTGTAAGCCTCTGTATCATGTCTTTGATCTTTGCACCTGAGAGACAACTTGATAGCTTGTCTAGTCTGCAGATTGCTGATCCTGTACCTCTGAGAAGTGAGTGACCAATCACCACCATCACATTCCTTTTCCTCTTTGGGGCACCCAGCAGACTCCTTCTCTGACAGTCTGTGCTACTTTTCTTTCCGTCACTGGAACAGAAGACTCTTCTTCAGATGTCTGCATGTCTTCTTCCAAAGGGAGGGTACGTAGTTGATTGTTAAGCTCCAGTGACAGGGATAGTTTTTTCAGTTCTTTTGTTCTCCCAGTGACATGCTGCCATCATTCCTCCTATAGGGTTCCATATTTCTGGGTAGTTGTTTCTTCCTTGCTGTGTTCAGTTTGTAGACAGACTTTTTGCCTTTGCTTTTCCCGATTTAGATTCTTAGCTGTAAGATTTGCATGCCGTTAAACATGTAGGCCACTAGGTTGATTCAATGAAATGAAGTCCCTTTCTCTGTTGCTCATGGTGAGCTCTTCTCCAGTCTATACAAACACTCTTATGAAAACCCACACACAGAGATCAATATTTACATTTTGATTCTCACCACCCACTGGAGCATAACATAGGAGTTATCAGAACCCTATACAACTGAGCTGAAGGCCTACCTACCAGCAAAGAGGGGAAAGAAAAAGAAAACCACATCAAAGAAGCTCTCAGAACTTGTGGCTATCCCAAGTGGGCCTTCATCAAATCCCAAAAAAGACCCAGCAGGAGCTACTCCATAACAGACAAAGAAGAAAACAATAAATGAAGCAACATAGTCATTCCATACATTGCAGGAATATCGGAAAAACTCAGGAGGGTCTTCAGCCAACACAATATACATGCACACGTCAAACCCAAGAATACACTAAGACAGAAACTTGTCCACCCCAAGGATAAAACACCCAGACACAAACTGAGCAATGTGGTATATGCAGTACCATGTGCAGATCTGTACATTGGGGAAACAAAACAACCATTTCATAAACGCATGGCACAACATAGGAGAACAAACTTATCAGGACAAGATTCAGCAGTCCATCTGTATTTAAAAGACAAAGGCAAGGAGTATAAATCTTTCATTCCCCACCATCCAGTCAAAGCTGAAGAAGCTTCTTGGATAAGAAGTGAAATGTCTTCAAAGAAAAACAAGAAAGTCCAGTTGCCTCATGAAAAAGCATCTTTGCAACAACTATGACCTGAATGACTTGAGAATCTCCATAGACATTCCAACAGGGACTAAACTCTCATCTATCAGGAAAAATGCATTTAGCAGTGGACTTGGTGGCTACCCAACTATATGGTTCTGTGTTCAGACTTGGATGTCTTTTTGCTTTCTAACCCAACACAAAATTAGAAAGAAATTATTTAAAAGGGATCAGGACTCTTTCAGTTTAAGTTAATTTTCCAAAAAATAGAATAGAATGAGGCCAAATTTGGTCTGCCAAGTGCAGTGGAAAAAAATACCAATAATTAAAGAGGATCCAACAATAATTTTATTGAAGCTAGCACATTGCAGTGAGTCATTGATATACTGCTACAAAGAATAAAGAACACTAGAGTGCCTTAACAAGCTCTTATATAAGATTACAATGATTGAAGGTAAGCACGTACAGTATATACACACTGGACCATTGACAAATAATTGTCTTACAAATTGTAAAGAATACAGCTTGGGATTTAGAAAGGAATCTATTCCTCTGTGCCAGGAAAGAGAACATTTTGTAATGCAGGATACTGAGAACTGTGATAACCAGTCAAGTTGATTGTTGTTCTAACAGTTTGAACATGCATCCCTCTTTGAAGGGGAGAGTTATATAAATCCATCTGGAATTAATGTCCTTGAGAATGTTGCAGTTTATGGAGACATGCAATTTGTGAATTCTTGTCCTAGATTCAAGTGTAAGCCTCTCATTTGCTATTCATTAATGTAACAAAGGTTTCAGCTCCAGGGGATATATATCATGGGAGAGTAGTTGTGGCATGCATAGAGGGGACATAGTTTAGCAATTAAGACTATAGATAAATTGACTTTTATATTAAAGAGATAAGGAGGGCAAAGATACTCAGTAATTATTGATGACCTGTCTATGAGCTCACAGAAGGAATGCAGAATGCATGGAAGAATCCAGCAAAATTTTCATGTTCAAAAATTAGCTAGATTTATGTAGAGGTTGCAATATTCATTAGAACAGTGGTTCTCAACCTTTTTAATGCCGCGACCCCAACCGGTCGTAAGTCGAGGACTAAACCGGTCGTAAGTCGAGGACTAAACCAGTCGTAAGTCGAGGACTAAACCGGTCGTAAGTCGAGGACTACCCAACCGGTCGTAAGTCGAGGACTTTCCCTGCCCGGGAGTGCCGCGCATGTGTGGTTCCGCCCCCTGCGCCAGCCGAGGCGTAGCTGGCAAGCGGCAGAGACGGAGCAGGCCGACCACCAGCTGGCCCAGCCCAAGGGAGGTAAGGCACCCGCCGGAAAAGGGGAAAAAAATGGCGGACAAAAAAAATGGCCGACAGCCTTGCTTGGCGACCCCCGTGAAATGGTCGATCGACCCCAAATGGGGTCCCGACCCACAGGTTGAGAACCACTGCATTAGAAGATACAGTTGGGTAGCGGCTTGGAATGTTGCCAACAACATTCTTGCATTCCTCTCCCAGAATAGATTCTCCTATTAGGGGGTTTTGAAAGAATTCCAAAAGTTATGATCTGGCTTTTTCTACATAAAAGTAAGGCCCCTTTTAGAATCATCTGCCTTGCTTTGCAATTACAATTTGAGAGAGAGTGTTGTTTTTAACCTTGACTTCGGCTGCATATGTCATGACATTTCTTATTATCGCATCCCTTCTTGTTAGCTGAATGTCTTAGGCAAATCAAACATGAAATAATTTCAAACATGTTTTTTTATCTTGCATTACTTATCACAATTATATATTGTTCTTGGAAAAAAATAATTGTTGGAAGGGCTGTCAAAACATTTTGCTTTTTTTCTGGCTGTTCATAGCTCTAACTGTGGCTGACCCTTAATTCCAGCTGCCCATCACTAAATGTAGACCTTGCTGATTTCTGCAACTTCCTGGGTTTCCACCCAATCATCGGCAAACATAAAACTTGATACCTGAGGTAATCCACTTTATGTGGTCAAAGAGAATAAAAGAACACCAAAAAAAAGGAATGAACTTTCTTGATGTTAGGTAATGCATAAGTGGTAAAAGAAGCAATTGCCCACACTTTAAATGCCCCACTCCATATGATGGAAAGGTAGAATAAAAACAGATGATTTAAATCAGAGGTCCCCAACCTTTTGGGCACCAGGGACCGGTTCCGTGGAGACAGGTTTTTCCACGGACTGGAGAGTGCATGGTTTTGTGTGCTGCCTGCATCCCACGGATGGAGCTTTGCTTGTTTGTGCAGACCAGTTGCTGGCATGCCGTGGCCCGGTACCAGGCCATGGCCCGGGGGTTGGGGACCCCTGATCTAAATGCTCCATCATATTTGAGGAAGGTTCAGCTGAAGCTAAATCCTTTATCTGGATGGCCGGAATCAGGATTGTTTTTACTATAGATTGATTGCAATTTTCTTTCCTGGCTTGCCAAGTGTTTGGCCAGCTTATTTATTAAATTTATATCCCACCTTTTGTTCAGAAGTTTAAGGTAATCTACATAGCCTTTCCTTTCTTTATCTATGCCTTTGTTTCTTTCACTTTTCCCTTCCATACAACTTCTGATACTAGAGGGAAATTAAATACTCTCCACAGGGATATAATGTGACTGCTTACTTAGAAGCTGTCCTACTCAGTATTCACCATTTTATCATGCTCATTTTTCCTTTTTCCTTAATTATCTGAATTGTCACATTTTTAAAAAAAAACAGCTTAAATTTTACATGCTTAATGCTTAAAAAAAATCTGAAGTTTACCTGACTGCCTTATTTTACTCATGTATGGATATGTCATACAGGCTACCATGATATATATATACCTGATGCTGTATTCTTTCTAGGAAGGATAATCTGGGAGTGGGTTACCACAACACGGCTGACACAGTCTAAAGAGAAGCACAAATGAGTGGGGATACAGTGCCAGATTGCCACGGGAACTGAGGGCTACCCCAATTGCATAAGGAGTGCCATCTTTCAACAAACCTCATCCAACTTCACAATGGCTAACAGGTTATCATTTCTTGGATTTTGTGTGCTTTTACATTGAAAAAATAAAGAGAAAACAAATATGTAGTAGCCAGATCAGAGTTGGAGCCATGGAAGGGGAAGACTTAGCTTTCCTTCCCGCCTCTCATTTCCCATTTGAGAATAGCCCTATTTTAAAATGTTTCTAGTTCTTTCTCCGTACTACCAATTAAAAAGGAAATCTAGCTTCAGGCTGCACCTTCTTTCTGGGTTAGTATGACATAAGAGTCCCAAAACAAAAAATAATAATTTCCCCTTATTTTTAAAAATTCTGAGATTAGATTGGGTATCAACTTTGAGGGCCACTCAGGATGGACTTTGTAGTATTGTACTTGCTAACTAACGTAGTTATTTTGTATTTTGATTTGACTCATTTTTATCTCTTTTTAAAAGATAACTTTTAACATTCCTAAATTTCAAGATAAAAAACTGCCTTTGTTCCCCAGGTCAGAATAGGATGGGATCTCTGGAGTTTATCTTCTGATAAGAGAAAGCTTGTTAGTGCTAATTGGTATTTGGTTTGTCTCTCTGTGATCTTCAAACAGCCTTATGACTTTTTTCCTCATCAACATCTTAAATTTTACGCCCCTGCTTTCCTCGGGCTTCATTTCAATGGGTATATGTGTGGTCACATGTAATATGTTCAACTCCATGTAACTGATTTTCTATGCAAAGGAAGGGTTATTTTTGTTCCGTCCAATCAACTTTTCTCTTGTAATTTCCTTTGATGTACTAACTATAAAAAGGACTGAAAGCTCGGTCTCAGAATTCTCTCTTTGCGTTAGAGGAATCCTTTTTAATCAGAACATTCTGAATAAATCATAATAAAATGATATTCCTGCCTTGATGCCTTTATGGAGTCTGGGCATGCTGGGGTCACAGCCTAAGTCATTTTCGGCTAACAACCTGACCAGAGTACTACTTTTGCATGTGACACTGGACTTCTCATTGCAAATACAGCCAGTAGTTGGGTTTGTATAGCCATGGCAATAATATACAGTTGGCATGAACACAGCCGTACTTTGTCAAAGTTTCAGCTTCAGATGTTGTGTTTTTTAAATGATCTCTGCAGTGCTTTACAGTGGATCTTGAGCACTTTAAAACAGCTGCAATCCAGGAGAAAGACACAGCAGCTTTAATGCTTCTTTTATGCTATCTGTATACAGAAGCATATTTTGGGGATTCAGTCCAAAGCCCACAGCCCCTGCCTGCTACAGCATGTTGTGTAAACATGGCCCAAAATGGATGCCTGAGGCATATTTTTATATTGTTTAAAGAGGACAAATCTTGTATCTTTTTTAAAAAAGTTTCATTTGCTAGTGTGTAAATTTCATGAAACTTAATCCTTTCTCTGTTCTAGGCTAAAATGAAGTACAGTCTTGAAGCAGAACTGACTGCCACTCCTATTCCCTGTTACAAGCAGCATAAGAAGAATTTGGGTTAACTATGACAGTTTTTGCTACTGCTCTTTGGTTTTGTAGGCAACTGTGTGCATATCTAGCTTATCTCCTGAAAAGGTCAGTTTTAAGTGAGAAACCTGAGAATTCATTTTCTCTAGATAGAATACTGTTTATAGTATCCAGTCAAATATTTTTGGAGCCTTACACTGCAAATATATTTAATAGATACTCAGACATATAACAGAATGTTTCATTGTGGAGTATTTCCTGTTTGGGATTCTAGCAGTTCCACATCATTGCCTCCTGGGTTTTTTTTCTTTTAGTGTTTTGTTCTGAAGATGCCAAGCACGCTTAGTGCTTACTGACAAAATCTTGGGAGGAGGAAAAGTATCTTTCATAGCATTTTTCCTTAAAAGTTCACTTCTACAAAATTTGGAGTTCAGTTAAGTCCACTTAGAATTTCCCCTGGCTATACGGTAGAAGCCTTGGTGCTCATAACATTTCCTCAAAAAGAGGGGAAAATATACCGCTCCTGGATATGGAGAGTGTCTTTACCTATCACAGTTAATGAATTTTGATAACTCATTTAATTTGAAAGCCACATGATGATTTGCTTCTCTGTGGTTTAGCAATAGCAATAACACTTAGACTTATATACCACCCCATAGTTCTTTACAGTCCTCTCTAAGCAGTTTACAGAGTCAGCATATTGCCCCCAACAATCTGGGTCCTCATTTTACCAACCTTGAAGCAATGGAAGGCTGAGTCAACCTTGAGATGGTCAGGATCGAAGGAATCGAACTCCTGTCAGTGAGCAGAGTTAGCCTACAATACTGCTTTCTAACTACTAGGCCACCACAGTGTTTAGTACATCACATGCTCCTAGCTAGTTTGGTTTGTAAGCCCTGGTTTATGACTTAGTCTGTCGTATGAAACTGGAAAAAAATTGATTCATTCAGTTAATTGATTAAGCAAACTATACCATGCCATACTTTGTGAGCCCAGCCTTTTGTTGCACAAATAAATACTTTTCTGTCATCCCCAAGCCTCTAGCTAGCTTTCCCAATGTTATAAAATTGTGTGAAAACTCGGTTGCTTCACATGCTCTGACTGCTGATCTTTTGCTTGGATTTCAGGTGCAGCAGATATCTACAGAGAATATTCACAAGTAAAATTTGTGGTATTGTTATGTCTGCATGTGTGTATGCTAAAAAACCTTTAGTAATATAAACAGATTCATCTTATTAAGTCATACTTGACATTTTGTTTAGATAACCGAAGTGTTTGGGGCGAAACTGATTTACTCGCTTTCTGTGCAAAAGAATGGAAAGGAGAAACAGAGCAGGCAAAACAAATGAGAGAGGTGAGCTGCCAAGCACAAAATGGCGTTCTTTTCAATGACTGGACAATCAAAATGTCTTCTCCGTTGGGGCAACAATGATATCTCAATATATAAGAAGAGAAATATCAAATTGAGAATTGCATAACCCAAACTTGTTTTCTCTAATGAAATTATATGTTAACCTCAAAACTATTTTCAAAATGGGGAGAAAAATGTAGACATGTTTACATGCTGTTTTAACATTGTAGATTAAAAATATTAATTCATCTTGTGTACTGTTTAGAGTGCTGGACTAGAACAGGAGAGTCCCAAGTTCAGTACCCCATTTAATTATGTAGCACGCTTGGTGACTGGCATAGGTACTGTTGGGAAACTACCAGCCAGGCAAGGAGGAGGGATCGAGCAGGGAGTTAGCTATGAGTCATTGTGCAGCTGCAAAAGACCTAGGACTGACACACACATGCACACACACAAACACACACCTGAGTTCCATGGAACTTGTTCCCAAGAGGTGACAAGCAGTCTGGGGAGATTCTTGAATTGTAGGTAGAATAAAGTAGTCAACTTGAACATTTTACACATGGATCCTGTTGCTTGCACGTGACATGTAACATCTCTCAGCTCAATGTAATTCACAGGATTTTCATATTGCACATAAAAATGGGGGATGATTTCATGTACATTGCTGCGAGCTAAGAGATTACAAAAATTCATAATCATATTTTTCTTTACTTATAAAATTAAGTTTAGATTTGGGAAGTTGTACCATATGAAATAAAGAGAGCCAATTTGGTCTAGTGGTTAAGACACCAGGCTAGAAAGCAGGAGACAGTGAGTTCAAATCCCGCCTTAGTCATGAAAGTTAGTTGGGTGACTTTGGGCCAGTCACACTCTCTCACCCAACCTACCTCACAAGGTTGTTGGGGAAGGTGTGTTGGAAATGCTCGCTACATCAAGTTATTTGTAAAGAAATAAAGATTGGATATAAATAAATAAAAAATAACAGGTTTAAAGAAATTATCATGATAATATTTAGAATTAAGAGCAGTTTTCCAAGTTCCCTAATTTTGTTTAAACGAAAGAGGATGTTTTTTGTTTTTCTCCCATATTTTTTGCCCATTATTTTGTTAGATATATAGCTAGATAGTAGATATAAACTTTCCTGTGAAGTAATTTGGGCTTAATGACCTAAAATGAGATTCCTTGGGGGAATAATAAGTAGAGGTAGGTTCTTGAACAGTTAAGTAAACTTACTCTATTTTTAGTGATGTTCTGAGGTCTCCCTGAATTAATATTGAGATTATCCTCTTTGTTTCCAAAAAGGGCTCATTTTAACTGCATTTCTGTTGGCATTCCGCAGTTTTGTTTTCTACTTTGTTTAATTCATTCTGACTTACTGCATATTAACCTTGTGAGAATTAATGGGGAATTGTTTTGTGAACTGGTATCATGGTGTGAAAATTGTGTAATTTTTAAAATGTTATTAACTGCCGTTTGAAAGATAAGCATTATGCTACATAGATAAACACTTTTTTTCCTGCTGTTAATTAAAGGACTGCTTGCTACACTATAAATCTTTTTATACCTGGGATCATTAGCAGATGCTAACATTAACAACAAGAGTATATTAATAGGGGCGAGCTTGGATGCAGCCTAATCAGGAGTGACAGTTAAAGTTTGGATTCCTTTACCTAGGACAAACTTAATAATATTCTTTAAAATTGTATTGGTTCAGAGCTGTTTTTCCTCATTTTTGAAAATGCAATGCTGCCTTTCTGAATTGGCTTGTTGAAGCCTTTTTATGTAACTGGTATCTGCAGTATATGGATGGGGTATTTTGCTACTCTGGATTTTAATTTGATAATCAAATTGATTATGTTTGTAGAAAAGATAATACAGTTTGGTCCCATCTATCAGGGGAAGGGGGTTATGCAGGCCACTAAAAGGTTGCTGGGGACCACATGTGGCCAAGTGACCTACATTTTACAAGTAATTATGTTCTCTAATTACTTAATTATGTAATTACTATTACTCAAACTATTGCTCTGACTAGTCATTTGTCCCATCTACCCTCTTTTTATTTTTTCAAAGTGTTACAAAACATTATTTTGGAGGTACCATGTGAAATGTATCAGACAGGTCAGTGGAGATAAGTACTGTTTACTAAGAGCTGTGCTATTCCAGATATTCAGCCAAGGTCTCCCTCTTCCATCATGGACTAAGGCCACAGATATACTAAAGGTAAATCACAAAATAAATGATGATCTATAGAAAAAAAAGACTTTTTTAATGTTTAGATTTTTAAAGGTACAATTGTAAAAGTGGAATCACTTTCATATACTTTTGAACTTTGAGTTCAGGTATAGCAGAACTTAATAATGTATCTTGCCTCCCAGTTTTTCAGAAATCTGGAAGTATCTTTTATTTGGAAGCAAATATTCTTTTTTGAAACATCAGGATGAGAAAGCATAGGTGAATTATACTTGTTATCCCTATACTTGTAGCTTTTATCTACAGGTAGTCTTCAACTTATGACTGGTTGCTTAATGAATATTCAAGTTACAACAGACTCAAAAAACAGTTATGACCTGTCCTTGAAGTTATGACTGATGCACCACCACCAGTCACACGGTCCAATTTCAGATGCTTAGTAACTGGCTCACATTTATTATGAATTGCAGTGTCCCATGGTCCCCTGAATGTGTTTTGCAATGTTTGCTGTTTTCCAGCAAAAAACGCCCATTGGATAAGCTAGATTCAGACTTATAACCATGTGATTACCTTAATAACCACATGATTAGCTTAATGATTGTGGTGACTTTATAAAAATGGTCATAAAATTGAGTCCAGTCGCATGTGAACTTACGACTACAACCATTTATGACCAAAAGTTCGGGCTCAATTGTGGTCATAAGTTGAGGACTATCTGTAAATAATTTAGGGTATCCTAATTTCCTATTGAATTTTTCCACTGAGGAATCAGTTGTGCTCTTCTTTTTCAGCTCCCTGAAAAACTTCTTTATTCACAAGGATGTAATTGGATCCAACAGTACAGCTTCGGATCACAACAATATACAGGTTCAAATACACTAGGAAAATTACGTAAATGTATTGAAGCATTAAAAGGACAGGTAAGTGGGCAGATATTAAGGGATAAATTAAAATCTAAAGCTTACTGGTACTATAACTATTATTAGTTAGTAAAATATAAAGTAGCTAACTAAAACTCAGGTCGACCAATCAGTATATGGTTGGGGAAGCATATAAATATTGAAGGGAACATTTTAAATGCTTTTTTTTTTTAAAAAAAAGTTTGATAATATGCCTTAGAATGTATTTTAAAATTATTTTGCTTTACAAGATACTCAATTTCTTGCATTATTTCTGTAACCATGAGTTAACATTTCTTTTAGTATCTCAGAAAAGCATTGTGGTTTTGATAATCTGCAAATATATTTACCTTATGTGAGGTTAAAAACTGTTGATTTAGCCCCTCAAAACTGCTTAAAGGTGTAATTTTGTCATACTAATGTAGCCTCTCTTGAAGAACATTCCTTTGAGGTAAACGTATTATTTAATGAATTGACTGCATTATACATAGCATCCTTCATTCCTGTGAGCCACTCCATGAACTGGTGGACTATTCCTGTTTAAAATACCAGCCGTTCATTCATTTCCTCTTTCTGGATGTCATACTCCATTCTTTTTCTCTCCATGTTTGTCTTCACCCTTTCCCAAAATAATCAGTCAAATTCCTCAGTCCTCACTCAGCTGTTCTAGGGGTCTTCTCCTCCTTCTCCTTCTCCTCCTCCTCCTTCTTATTTCCTCCAGCTTGGTTCTTACAAGTGCCTCCACCTATTAATGCCTACCTCTTGTATGCAGATCCATTTTTACTGTGAGTAGATACGATACCAAAAATATTTTCCCCAAAATAAAACAACTATTTCACATAGATCCGAAGAGCTAATTTTCTCTCATCCTATTCTCTTTTGTAGTGGATGGAAATCAGTGGTATTAAGGATCAAGCTCAACGACATAATTTTTGCAATGCACTTTTTACCGGTGGAAGCATGGAGCATAAGTGCTATGAGGCCATAAAATTCATCATGCTCTATCAAGTAATAGAAGCTTATGAATGCTTGGCCAGTAACCAGGAATGCATTCCAAACTTTTTCAGTGACCTTTTTAGACGGGATACTTCTTTGGACCCTTTAAGTTACATGATGAATCATCTGAATTCAATAGGGGACAGAAGAGGTCTTGATCAGGTAAACGCCAAACAAAATTTAATAAATTTTGGCATTAAAAAAAGAACTTTGGAGGCTTAAATTGATTTACTTCTATGCTGTCCAGAGCAAGAAAAGTAGTAGTAGGCTAAGATTTTGTGCCATATTTTTAAATCACAGGGCTTAATAAGTGATCCGTTTTCTGTTTCTGCTTATTTTGCAAGGTTTCTTTTTACTTGTATTTTTCATATAGAAGGAAAAAAACTACATCTTCTGATCATACTCCAGTTTTGTTTTTTTGATACCAGAGAAAGGCTTTTTTTGCAATAGTGGCAAAAAAGGCTTTTTTATTCTCAGTGACTTTTTATGTTTCATAAAAGCATAACAATTTGTAGGATCCAATCTGGGTCAGTCACCAGGACCAGAGATTTTGTCTTCTGAGCTTTCAGACTTGTGCTGGAGCCCATCTTCAGGGAACTTGAACAATCAGTTTTGCAGCTACTAAGATTGTTGGTTGAGCAGGCACAAAAACAGCCAGGCAAGTGACTGAAGCCTGGGAAACAGGCCCCTTGTCAATCAACATGAGTGCTGATTTATCACCAGCTTATCAAGTACTTATAAGGCAAGGGCTGGACAGCCAATGACTTAATAGCCAATCATCAACACACACCAATCAGCATCTAAAAAGCCACATACGACAGGCGCCATATAAATACCACACAGAGAACAGCATGCACTCTGGTAGAGAGAAATTCCCTGAAGATGGGCTCCAGCATGAGTCCAAAAGCTTGGAAGATGAAACCTTTGGTCCTAGTGGCTAACCTAGATTGGATCCTGCAACATTATCCTGGGACACATATATTTGCCTTCATTCATAAAAAGTGTTATATTGGGAATATGCTACTTTTAGCTTTTGCCACATTTAGTTCACTGTTTGTGTTTTTGTGGAAGTGGAGATCACCTTGCCCATTAATTTTAGAAATAAAATACCTGTTACGTCACAAATATATTAACTTGATTGGCCATACTTTTTTTTCCAGGTCTCTCTGTTTGTATATTTTGTCACATTTTTCATTGCTTTTAAAGGTCTTAATTAGTGCAAATTCTTATCGATCTAGTTTGAAGAATATATTGCTTGAAATGGGAGGGGCTTGGTATGGTTCAGAGGGAAATGGATTACTTCCTTCCTGAATCAACATGTTTTATGGACTCATGTGCATAAGAAGCTAAAATATACACACTAGTTTATGAGAAAAAAGTGGCCAAATCAACCATCTTAATTATGAATTAATTTACACGGGTTGTACATTATAACTTGTCTTTTCTATAGATTGTAAGTTTCATTTTTTCTCCTCCACAGATTGATCTGTTTCTCCTTGGGCATTCTCTTGAAATAAAAATAATAGTTTATAGGTTGTGTAAGATTAATACCAAAGATTTCCTAGAAACGTACACAGATGAATATCAGAGGGATTGGCACGAGGTTCTCCTTCTAACTGAAGATGACCGTCATTATCACATTCCTGTTGCTAAGATATGACTTTTTCAGGCTGACAAATATTTCCACATCAAACCCTTCTGAAGAAATTTGTTCAGATGAATGGCATACTGTATTTAAGAAATATCTCTGCTAAATAAAAATATGTATGAAAGAGTTGTTGGCCAGGCTATTTTTAAGTTGAATCTACTCCCAATTTTTTTCTTTGTAAGGAATAAAATGATGAAATCATGTACTGTATGTCAAAATGAAGTTTCCACTACCTGGATATTATAATGCTAATTAACACAAGATTGTATGTTTGTGTTAAATCCATTTCTATTAAGGACAAAAGTGCCTCAAATTTTAACAATAATTCCTTCACCTCCAGTAAGTAAACCATCATTCTAAGACAAAAATGACTGAAGAATCTTTAATTTAAAAAAAGGTTCCACATCTTCTCCATCTCGCACTTTACTAAAGAATTCAGCAAACTATAATGTAAAATATGTACATGTATAATATAAATTATAACACTCAAAAGTCTCTGGAGATGAGAGAGAGAGAGAGAGATGTCTGTTTATAAATCATTCTAAGCTAAAAGTCGGTTTGTTTCTTTTTTAGCTTGGTTTGAATAACTTATAAACTACAGTGCACAAAGTAAGATATTACATTAAATCTGAAAATAACATGACCACATTATCTGATTTGTGCTTACTGCTACACATCACAGGGGTATACAGTATTTTCTTAGTCATTAGAATTTAAGCCTTTGCACAAAAGTTGTTCTCTCTATCAGTTCCTTCAGAAACCTTAAAAAATTACTTCAAACTACCTGTTCTGTCCCCGTTCCGACCCACACACCCAAACAGCCAGCCGAGGGTTAAAGACTTCTCCAGACACCACTGCACAGATAAGAAACTTGGCAGCAGCTCCGTAGCTGCCTGCCAAGACCTTTTTACTCCAAACACACAGAAACAAAAACAATACACACAGTTTAAAGCCACAGCAGATTACTTTGCCAGAGATTCAGCTTTTATCCGTCACAGAGGTCCAAATGGCCACCACCACCCTTTTATAGCCTGTGGGGTGTGGTCCAGTGACTCAGCTTAATCTCTGGCACGTCTCTTTTTCTGCTGCGCACGCTTGTCGCTTCTACGCTGGCGTGGATCCAGCCACAACTTTTCTTCCTCATCCGACACACCTGGCTCCTGGCCAATCTGAGAAACACCGGGCTCCTGGCCAATCTGAGAACCACCTGGCTCCTGATCAATCTCTTCTCCGTCGGAAGACACCTGAGGCATTGCCAAAGAGGAGGGTCCTGGAGAGGGAGGCCTGGCCATCTCCTCTCCTTCATGTTCAGAGCCTTCTTCCTCAGATAAGAGGGGCTCACAAGACGGAGCCACAACACTACCCTGATCATTTATCATACCATATAAAAGCAAAAAAATTCATATTCTTATTGAACAGTGCATCTAATTATTTTCTCAGTCAAGTAGCTAGTCGTTTGTATTATTATAACAAACCTTTGCGGCCTGTGGACTTTAATCATCCAAATCACTTTTGCAAAATTGCCATGTTGCATTTTTAACAAATTATTTCTATACAGTATGTATATCAGTAAGTATAATTGAGAGCTATGCAAAGCTATTGCTTTAATAATATATTTGTATAATTCTACAGCTTGCATTATTGCATTCTTGTATTTGTTAATGATTAATGAAAGTGTTGTATAGTCACTGAGGCCATAATTTTAGTTACTGAAAGGTGGTCTTCGTACAGAACGCACAAACTCGCTAAGCACAATTTGGCCCAGTACGTTGTATGAATCTAGCCCATGTGGTTAGTTTGTAATAGTTCAGTGAATCATGCCAATTCAGAACACTCTATTGCAGGGGTGTCAAACTGCCAGCCCACGGGCCGGATGCATCATGCCGAAACTGCGCCCACCCTATTGCTGGCAATGGAAAAAAAGTCGCAATACATCGCAACACGTCACGTGACTTGCGAGTTTGACACCCCTGCTGTATTGGATGGACCACAGTTCAATGAACCAAATACGTTTGTGCAAGCATAGTCAGAGTCTTCCATTTTTTTCTGGAGTATTATCCAGATACCCTCAAACTAGTATTTACTGTTCAAAGCATTAGGCAATCTGATTTCTGTGCCTAAAGCCATTTTCTACAATAGCCTTTTCCACCTTGCAGCCATTGAAAAACATTTGGATACAATTCCTGTAATCTCTCACCAAAGATCAGTTCTGGATGAAAGTGATGGAACCATAGTCCAGCATGCCCAAAAATAAGGGGAAAGGCCATTCTGTACTTTTGTGGAATTACAGCACACATGTAGCCATCCTGCAACATACTGGAGCACATTTTATGATCTAAATTTTGGTTTTATATTGTTTAATCATTCTGATTTTATAGTAGACTTTAATGATTTGCTGCTTCTCTTGCATCTTTGAAAGACATTTGTAAAACACTCAACCTTGGTATAGTTTAATGTTTAAACTGAAAGATTGGGCACCATGTCCTTTTGAGAACAACATATTCACAGAGTAATATATATATATATGATTAGTAAAAACATGGAAGCTTACTTCTGAACTAACTTTGCAAATGATGCATTATGTAACTGATTTATAATAAAAACAAACTAATATTCAGCCCAGAGAAAACAAATGAAGATGTGAACATCAAGAGTCAATTAAAGGAATATGAAATTATTCATTTTTAAAATATTTCCAGTATTGCCAACAAACTGGCAACTAAATGTTTTTTTTAAAGATGAACAGGGATGTGAAAGAAGGAAGTTGCTGTTCAAACATAATAGTCAGCATGTCATGCTGACATTAGTTTTTGTTTTTAGCATGGGCATTCAATCGAATTAATTCCCACTTTCTGCTTGAACTGCTAATCATGAATTGCTAATCAAGTCAAACTTTTTCACTTGTTCACTTTTTCCTAAAACACAAGGGCAAAAATTCAGCTTGTGTAATTATTGTTTACATCAGGCATATGGATAAAATAAATGTGTGTAGTAGTACAATAGGACTCAGATTTACCTGATTTCTATCCTGGTGCCTTAACCATTAGACCAAACTGGCTCTCAACAACAGGCAGTGAGTGATGTGTAAGTCCTGCAGCTGTGGAAGGTGATGTGAGTGGTTCTGGTATGTTGAAAAAGAAAATTCAATGTATGAAGATGAGACAGAAAATCATCTATGTAGCTAAGCTACTGGTAGCGTAGAGCTGGATAATAACCAGATCACAGTTAAAAGTTTTAGTCTTCTCTTTGCTGCTATCTGGTGGCTATCTATATATTTGTAGTCCTATATAGGAGATCAGATACATTTCTAAATCCACACGAATAACTAGTTCCCTGTCTGGACAGAATAGCCACACATTAACATAGATTTGCTCAATATTAGATACAGAGAATGGGCATGAAGTAAACCTTTCCCAAAGTTAGAATTAGTTGTGTGAATTTGTAGTTGCCAATAAAGCATGAAATGGGCAACTGTTCATGCTTAATAGATGGCAGCATTCCTTTAAGCTTTCAATCCAAAATTTGAATTTGTCTTGATATATCAAAGGTGATCATCTCAAATCAGCACCAGGGCTTTGGCTCTATCTGTCAACATTATTTTAGTTTTATTTTATTACTTCCAGCTCTGATTCTATTTCATCCCACTCTTACCCTGTTCTTCCAGAGACTAAAGCAATTTACAGGAATGTAATAGAAATCTTCTTATATAAAACTTTTGGCTCATTCAACCCCAACAGATATTTTTAATTGATTCCTTTTTTTTTAACAACCTCTCCTATTGTATCCCAAAGCTTACCTTCTTGGACATCCTCATATTGTACAGTATTTCTGCTATTAAAATGGCTATTGCCCACTCTGTTTCTTCAGGATGTTGGTCAGGTTATCTGCCAAAGTACATGTTTACTACATACATTTGGATTAAAGAATTTGGAGCTCCACAAGAGAAGCTGTGTCAACAGCCTGATACAGCTACCACTTCTGCTTTCATACTACTGAGCTAGGGAGTCTCAGTCTAAAGCATCTTTCAAAGCCCTCCGTTGCTATGGAAACCAACTCCTTGCATTATGACACAGGGATGTCTTGAGAGGCTGGGCCGGGAGCTGCTCTCCTCCATTAACCTATTAATGAAAGTGGTGAGATGATTAAGGAACGTAAATTAGAAGGGGACCAAGATGGCAGAAGCAATTGCACAACCATAGCTTTTATGTTTCTTTATCACAGTCTTCATAGATGGCTGGAAAAGATGACGAAAATACAGATAGAAATTAAACCAGAATTGTTTTTGCTAGGAATAGTAGGATCTAGCTATGGTAATGTAGTAAATTGAACAATTATTAGAATAATAAGGAGAATGACTATTTAATATTACATGTATTAACAGCTGCAAGAATAGTATTTGCCCAGTTTTGGAAAAATGAAAATCTACCACCTGACCAGGCTATAATTTCAAAAATCTTAGACT
>NW_015386493.1:911638-922282 GCF_001527695.2 Protobothrops mucrosquamatus | reverse complement strand
CCTAAAACTGAATTGAATTTTTAAAATTGAATAGAATAAATGATAGACTTTTAACTAAGTTTTATTTTGTTAGATTAATAACATCTTTATTACTAGTGACTTTAAATATTAATGGTGATGATTAGAATTAGTTGATAAGTTATTAAGTATGGATATCTATTTAGAGGAATTTTACTTATTTATCAAATTTTAGTTACATGATTATAGTTAATTTTATCTTTACAACTGTTTAGTACTATATAAATTATGTTTATTCAATATTTAGATCCGGAGGGTAGCTTGTTTGTTAAAGCTTGGGATTATTATGGGGGGTCACCCCATTATTGTACCTACCCTTATCCTATCCCAAATTCCTCTTCCCATTCCCCCTATACCTGTATTGATCCTATATTTTCCTTACCTACATAAAATCTAATAAAACATTTATATATATAAAAAAGAGAAGCTTTGTCAACAGCCTGATACAGCTACCACTTCTGCTTTCATACTACTGAGCTAGGGAGTCTCTAAAGCATCCTTCAAAGCCCTCCGTTACTATGGAAACCAACTCCTTGCATTATGACACAGGGATGTCTTGAGAGGCTGGGCCAGGAGCTGCTCCATTAACCTATTAATGAAAGTGGTGAGATGATTAAGGAACGTAAATTAGAAGGGGACCAAGATGGCAGCAGCAATTGCACAACCATAGCTTTTGTGTTTCTTTGTCACAGTCTTGACTTTTTTGACACACATACCAACACAGACATCCCTGCCCCACCCTGTCTGGTCATCTTCCATTTTGATTCCTTAGACCTTTCTCGGTATGCTGTCCCCAGAGACTTACTTCACAGGTACCTTGCCTCAAACCATCCTTGTTCATTGTACATGCCAAAATATTAAAGGAAAACTGGAAGAAATGATTTCCCCCACTTTTTATTAAAAAGAAAGGCTGAATATTTTGGACAAGTACTTTCTGTTTATTTTAAAAAACACTTCAAGTAGTTTAACGTAAGAGGACAACAGTCACAAATGACACTTTAAATGGCACCAGTCATTTGCTTATATGTATGTAGTAAGCTTTTTTGCTTTGCTTAAAGATCTCTTGTTTTTACTGTATTGGGAAGTAACAGCAAGGTCCACATTTACTGGAAATAATAGGTAAATAAAGTGAGCATATGGCTGAAAATTATCTAGTTCCTACTTTAATAGCTATAATCATTATCTATGGCAAGTGACAAACATTGAGCAGGTTTTGGTGATTTTGGAAAACAAAGCATGACCATAGCTGGTTAATGCTTGGATGGGAGAACCTTTGGAAATCTCAAGGTTGAAGACTAGAATTTGAATTTGGGAAACACCACAGAAGAAGACAATGGCAAATAGATTTAATAGTAATGGCTGCTGTAAGTCTGCCTCATCTGAACAGATGCTTCCTGGATGAAAACTGGAATCCAAGATATATAAGCCAGGTGGGTGATTTGGGGCCAGTCACTTTTTTCAGCCCTAGGAAGGAGGGAATGGCAAACCACTTCTGAAAAAACCTTGCAAAAAAAAAAATAATCCAAACCCAACCTGCAGGGACTTGTCCAGGCAGTTCCTAAGAATTGGATACAATTGAATTATTTACTTATTTATTTAATGGCATCCATCTTGAAAGGGTACCCACAGAACACAGAACAAATGGGACCTTTGTCCCCCAAATTATTGGAAACATTGATCCCGGGATCTTGTTTATGCTGAAACACACCATCACCCTGATTTCTTTGGCGCAAAATTTGTTAAGGGAGAGGTTTAAGATGCAACTGCTAAGACTGTTTGTGCAGCTAATTGTCATTTGCTCTTTTTAAATGTAGGCACCGACTGAACAATTGCAAAGAAAATTCTGGGTCTCTCTTGCTAGCATTTATTGTTTCATTCTACAGTAAACTAAATGGAGGAGGGGAAAAAATACTAATATCCATACATCTCATTTTTTAAAATCTAGTAATCTACAAAATTACCAAATAGCCCAAATACTAAAATGCTAAAATATTACCCAGTATCAGGTAACGGTCAAAGATAATAATATAGCAAAAGATGTAAACTTTCATAAAATTAATATATAACCCAATGAAAGATAGAACCCTGTTTTTTTTCTTTCTTTCTACACTTTTCCCTCCCCTTTAAACCAAGACCATTACTGCCACTGTTCCACTTCTTGGACTGTTTACTAATAGCCTATGTGGCCAGTTTATGGTTATTCAATTATCTAAATCCAGGAAATTTAGTTAATTTAACAAATCATGTGTTAAATATTTCATGGATGTGCAACAAATAGGGTCAAGGATCATGATTCCTGTGGACACTCATCTGTTTGCTGATGCCCATCATGGTCCCTTCCCTGCCTGATTTAGTTCTTTTTTAAAAAATTATTTTCTAGCCAAAAGAGCATTAAAAAAAAGTCAAAAAGGTCAGATCAGAAACTAGCAAAAGAAAGATTGAATTTGGATGGATCCAGTTGAGAACTGCAATTTTTGGATTATTTTTAAAATGGAAAAAAATATGAAAAAGTAACTTTGCTATAAACTGAAATCATACTGTTAGGCATCATTAATATTTGCCAAAGGACAGTTGCATACAAAAGTAAACCTGGATGATAGGGAAATATTTTAGAGCGAGGATACTAGTATGAGCAGTTTAACTTGTATAAATATTTAGTGCCTGGCTGTTCACCCTATGATCGATCTTATTCTTGTGTTTAACTTTTTGCACCAAACTAAATGTACTTCCTGCCATGCATATAAGGATTCTAAGCATGTTATTAACCAATTTGCAAGTAAACCACGCCTGTCTACAAGCACTCCTACTACAGCATGCGGTCAAATTTGAAAATGCAATCCTCTTATTTTGTTCTGTTTCTCTTCTTCTGATAGGAAACATTTTTCAAGCCAAAATCTTGGTGTCAAAGATGAAAAATGAAGACTTGGTTTAATTCTTATATGCATAGGATTGCAATGGGAATGACTTTTGTCAGAATATATCTATCCACATCAAGGAATGAATGCATTTCTACTGATTCTTCAGAATAAATAATCCCTTCCAAAATCTGATGAGACAAGACAAGCATATAAGAGTTATTGACTAAATTATTAAAGAGTGCCCAACTCTGTAGTGGAATTTTAGTTCAGAATTTTGTGAGCCCAAGTCATGGGATGAAGACATTAGATGAAATGTCTTCCCTTAAATGTACTGTCTTTCCCAGAGTTTTAAGCTGTAACAAAAACAGATTAATAAGGACAGCTGGCAATAAAGGAAAATATTTTGGCATACCTATCGCCCTGACCTTCTTGGATTATAAATACCTACTGAGTTTGGACTTTTAACTTCAAGAGCCTGTGGGAGAGAAAGAAAAAATTGACCTTGGACTCCGCCTGGCAGGGAGAGACTTTTGAGCTGTTTTCAGAGAGGTTGAACATTTTGAACACTTCGAACATTGTGGATTACAACCTTGCCTGATTTACAACTTTTTGAATATTTGACACAAAGGATTACTATAAAATACTGCTTTAAGAACTGAACCTATACTTCGGAATCTATTGGATTATAAAGGATACATATAAAGACCAGAAAACTAGAGGAAACTTTGATCTACTCTTACTGAATCAGGTGATGCTAGAGGGTCTCCAGGAATAATGCCTCAAGAAAAAAACAAACACCTTTCAGAAAGAAATATATTCTATGCTACAACTAATTCACCAAACAATTGTTGAATGCAAAGAGGACATAAAAAGAAATCATTATGAGACTGAAAACAATTTAGTCAATATAAACGAGCAAATCTCCAAATTAAATCTACAACTAGAAACTTCCCAGATAACGACTACAAATAATAACGACTACAATAATCCAGAAATCAGAAGATGAAACAGAGGAAAGGGATTTAAAGATGGAAGAGATAAAAGAAGGGAAATATAAACGACTATATACAAACAAAATATTGCAAGACTTAGCTATAACAATGAAAACGCAAAAGACCTTTTTTTACCCCTTAGGCCTGCAAAATATATCTGATGGCAAGGAAAAAGATTTTTAAAAAGGGAATATAGAGCTATTAAGGGAAATGTCACAACTTGGGAGACAGGGAATGAAAAGAGAAATGGAGGGAGAAAGGAACTGGGAGATGTTTAGGGAATATAAATGGGCGGAATTCTCCCCCCAAAATACCCTACCTAAATTGTCTTCCTCATGCCAAGCAATTTTTACAAAAATAAAAAGAAAATTCCTGGGTGATCTAATTGCCCTGGCTTGGAAAGCGACTTGGCAAAGAAAGAAAGTGAGAGTCAGATTTAAAAAACAGTAGATTTGACCTTTTAGAGGGGGCATTATATGTTTAAATATTTGTTTGAATAAGATTAAAAGAACGGATGACCCTTAGATATAATTAGACTTTTATAATGAAAGATATAATTTAAAATTAAGATAACATTTTTTTCTTTTTCTTTGATATGGGAAACATGAAGATAAGAGGAGGATTGATTTGAATAAAACTTTCGGCTATATAAATGTATTGAGAAAATCATAACTGATAAAGATGTTTCAAATACTGATGGGAAATCAAACCTTAACAAGAGCACGAAAAACAGGATATTGATTAATGAATTGACATTATTGATTTACGAATTGATATTATTGTTATTTGTATGAAATTAGTAAAATATGATGAAGATGCTTATATCTAACTTTGTATACATTAACAGTACCAAAAATTGTAATGGTGTAATGAGGTGAAAATGGAAAAAAATATGGAGAAGAAAGGAGGATCAGGGAAAAAAATACTGGATTGGGTAGTATTGAACAGATTTATATTGAAGAAGTTAATGTTAAATACTTGAACCCAGACAATATGTTGTTTACTAAGCACTAAAGACTGTAATTTTTAAAAATTAATAAAACTTTTTTTTTTAAAAAAAACAGATTAATAAGGAAAATAAAATTCTGCAAGACTTGTAATTTTCCCCAGAGAGTGATAAAATGTAATTCTTCAAAATCACATATTAAATTACACAATATGTGAGCACATGTAAAATGATATGATGTGATTTATTCTGTTTCGGGAATTTTGGGAATTGTAACTCGAACACATCGGTTAACACTGAGTTTGAGAAGACTGGTTTAACTCAAGACAGTGCCTTTGTGTGGTTATAGGCCTCCTGGCAGGGCCTACTTCTCAAACAATGCAAACAATTATCCATGTGGTCACATCAGTTCATAACTTCTCTGTGAAGAATCTTCTGCTATCAGCTTCTTATGGGCAGGAAGAAGTTTAAATGGGGCTCTCTTCCTTGAGGAACTTGTTTCACTAACAAATTTACTTGAGGTGTGACAGGTGTATGTCTATAACTGTTCTATCCCAGCCCATGGCCATCCTTGTTAAAGGCACAAGGACAAAACCCCTGTTGAGAAAATAGGCTGGAGATTCAAAAGAAAACAAACCCCTTTTAATATGGGTAACAAACCTGCCAAACAGTCCAGAAACAAAAGCAGCAAAACACAGTCCAAATGGAGGAAATTGTCCACACGAAACACAATGCAAAACAGAAAAGTAGTCACCGGCAATACTAACAGAACATGATCCCATGAAGTACTTTGCAACTGTTGCCTTCAGCAACCAGCACCGCCCACACCTTCCCTTTTTATAAAGCAGTCCCAAGGCGTTGCCTCTCAGTGCCTTCTCCTCCTCCCCTGGAGTTGTCATATTGACTGCTGCTGATCTGTTCTCGCTAATTGCCTGCGTCTATGAGCATCAATCATGTCCATCAGGTGTGAATCCTCCAAGTCTGACTCATTCTCCCCACACAGTTGAACTTCATCCGTAACACGACTGGAGGAGCCAGGCTCTTCATCAGACCGTGAGTCTTGTAATTCATCAGAGCCTCCCTCTGACCCTGATGGCCCTCCAAATGCCTCCTCCACCTCCTCCTCAGATTCCCCAGACTCAGCTGTTGGGAACACAGGCTGGCACAGAATCAGGACAATAGCCATGGTTTGCCTTCCAATCTTGATTGGTCTTCATTTGTGATTTCTGGGTCTTGGTTCCTGATTCTAGACAGCTGCCCAGTGCACAGCCCTTGACCCGATCACAGTATCTCTTGAAGGGCATGAAAACAAAATTAGCCATTTAATGTGAACTTTTCCTACATCTCCAGAGATTCTGTAGATTACTGAAGCCTGATCATTTTTGGTGTACCTGAACTCTTAAAATAAAAATACACGATGGTACAATATATGAATCACTGCAGTTGTTAAGTGAGTAACATGGTTGTAAACTGAATCTAGCTTCCCCATGTACTTTGCTTGTCAGAAGTTTGGAAAAAGTGATTATATGACCCCGGGACACTGCAACCATCATAAATACGAGCCAGTGGCCAAGCGTCTGAATTTTGATCATGGGGATGCTGTAACAATCTTATGAAAAATGGTTGAAAGTCATTTTTTTCAGTGCTGTTGTAACTTTGAATGGTCACTAAGCAAACGTTGAGGACTATCTGTAGTGCAATCTGATAATGTAGGTTTTCCAAACCCATGTGTGTGAGATTGTAGTTTAAAGCAGACAACCATAGTTTGCCTATAATAATCAAAGCTGCTGTGGTACACATCTGCTTGCAATTCAGGATAAACAAGTTGTGTTTTATTTTGGAGACAGTAAAATAAGATTTAGAGTGGGGAAAGAGGAATTCTTTCAATGGTTAGGATATATTCACTAATTTTACTGCACCTCTAAACTCCATAGATGATATGCTAGAAGAGAACCGTTTTGGAAAGAGGTATGCATTCTTACATAAAAGAGTAAGAGGTGAAAATAGATTTGTGGCACCTTAGTTGCTTTTGTTTTAAGTTTTTTTTAAAAAAAAAGAAAGTTGAGGCTATGGCCAATGATTACAAGGTCTAAAGACTAAACGATCAAATACCGCATGTTCACTCCACAATTAAGATGACACGCGACTCATTTTAGCTATCTATTCTCAAGAGTTACACTTCTGAAAGTAAACGTACTATGTATATGCAATGGCCATGGATTTGAATATATGAAAAAGGATTTGGGGATGAAATGTGCTATTAGAACAATCAACAACTGTGACTTTTATATGGCACAACCAATGAAAATGTGTGCTAGTGTATAAAAAATACCCGAGACCCTGAGAAACAAAACAAGATACATTGAAGATATAATGGGCCTCATTATATTATGGAGAAAGAATGGTAGCAACTCAGTTCCTTCACTTAACTTCAATTTACATTGTCCTTGCAAACAAAGTATGATGGAAATAAAAAAGTTAATTGCTATGGAATATACAGGCAACCTGAAAGTTACTGGTGTGATCTACTTGAATGCCCAAAGTTGGCTTGTTGCTCTCTCTACCTGTAACTTGTCTTCATGCAAACCCATAAAGTGGCTGGTTGGTGGTCTGGGGCAGGGGTAGAAAACCTTGGCTCTTTTATGACTCGTGGACTTCAACTCCCAGAATTCCTGAGCCAGCTATGCTGTCATAAAAGAGCCAAGCTTGCCTACCCCTGGTCTGGGGGGAAATAGTTATGATGGGGAAGTTGGATCACTACAAGACATTTTCCTCTGACTGGTTATAGGTAATGTGTTTGCCTTATAAGAATGAAAGAAATGGCTGGGTTTCCTAAAGCATTTTTATATATAAAACATACATTGGAACCTCCAAAGGTGAGGTAAATACAGTATGTAAATCAGTCCCCCCAACTTGACCCGCTCATGAGATTTCAGATAGTTCATTGACCCCCAAACATTTATTATATGGAAATAATTTAATACTATTTAACTGATAGTACTACAAACAACATGTGTAGCAATAATAGCTCCTTCTAATATCTAACTTTTACCAGCAGAAAGGGGTTTGTCAAAGGGAAAGAATATCTGCAAGGTAAGCCCTTCCTGAATGTGATCATTAGAGACTGAACACACATGTTAGCATAAGCATTAAATTGTAATATTCAAATGATTTCTTTGGGGTAAATACAATTTATTTAGTGTCAAATGGAGAAGAAAGATGTGGTATCGAAACCTACGGAACAGTGGCATAAACCATACCAATAGATGGAGCACTAAATGTATGCATGTATTAATGAATAATTTGAAGAAGGCTATTCAAAAAACCAGGCAGTGACTATACAAACTGGCTAGATTGATTGCAAAATAAGCAACATCTGCTCCAGAGAAGGAAGTGCTCTCTAGAGGCCCCTAACTGAGAATGAGCAGAACTCACAAAGCAAATCATGATAAAACTGAGCGTATCCCATCTGAAGAGTGGAATTGGCTTAGGCTTGCTCACTTCACTCCAAATTCAAATCTTTCACATATAACCTGTACAACGTTAGCAGAAACCATCAATCTGATGGCCTGTTGCAGAACATGCCAGCTTTTATTTGTTATTCAGTTTGTTTTATTTCTCTTTTTCTTGTGAAGGAAATGTTCAAACCCAGTTAAAGACTCTATTGTATGATGGCACCATTAGGAACTGACTCCTTTGATGGGATTTCAGCCCATTCTTCAAAAGGATGGGTAGGATTTTACAGGTAAAAATCACACTCATTATGACCTAGAACAGGGGTAGGCAATGTTGGCTCTTTTAGGACTCGTAGACTTCAACTCTCAGAATCCCTGAGCCAGCTGGCTCAGGAATTCTGGGAGTTGAAGTCCACGAGTCATAAAAGAGCCAACGTTGCCTACCCCTGACCTAGAAGATATTTAATATAGACACTGCTTTAAGGGCACCACCTAAAACTCCTGAGAAATCAGCTCATTAGATTTCTTAAAACTTCATGAAAACCTGAAAAGCTTGGACTTCTTTAAATAACAGGACAGAGGTGCTGTAAAGCATTTTGAAATGCTCACGGTCCTCTTGCAGCACTGATTTATTCCCTCCACCTAAGAATGAATAAGATTTTGATACGTTCTTGCATGAAGACCTTTAGCAACTTGTATCTTATATCCTTAGCCATACAAAGCACTGAATAATTAGTTAATGTTGGCTGAGGTACTGGCCAAAATTTTGTTAGCTGACCTCTGGAGCCTGAAGGAGTTCAGATGACTTTAGAAGCCATTACAGGAGGAGAAAGATCTTAATTAAGTCTTAGAATAGAATAGAGCTGGAAGGGACTTGTTATTAATGCAAATTGGGGCATTGATTAGCAATGTAGGCCATATGGTGATTGGCTTTGCCAAGAACTATATCACGCACAAGCTCTGCCATGTCTAGTTTCTTCTGTCTAATACTCTATCCAATGAAGGCAAAGCAAAATAGTAATTACGAGTGTGATGCTATCTTTAAATGGAAATAAAACAAAACAAATGAAGTCACTAGGTCTTTGTAGAAGCGGAGTTATGAGCCCAAATGTGCAGTCTCTATTCTAACCAAAGATCTGGAGAAGAAGCCTGTTATTGCTGTAAGTTAGGACAGCCACATACTCTTACTATCATTGCAAGGGATAAATTCATAAGAGCTTAGCTGCAGGTAAATAGTCAGTAAGCAATACAGAGAATGCATTCAATTTTGAATGACTGAAAATGACCGAACATGGCATTAAAGCAACATGGATTATCTTGCTCTTTGGGGAGGTCACTAGGGGGAGCCAGAGAGCCAAGGAACCACTGAGTTACTGAGGAAAGGTGGAAAATTGCTTGGAAGGTAGATGGTTTCTCATGTCCTGTTACAAAATGCTTACAGAGCTTTCTATAACTCCTAGCTGGATTATAAAAAGCCTTATCAGCTACAGGTCTCAGTTACAAGTTTAAGACAATCTAATATAAAAGTTGGTAAACGAAAGTTTAAGATTTCCAACCTCTGTAGATTAACAGACACTGATATTTATAAGTTCTGAACAAAACATTCCAAAGGTGCAACTTACAAGGCATGGTGGAGCAAGCAAAGCACTCCTCTTTGGAGCATTAAAATAGCCTTTTCTTTTGGTAAGCTCAGAGGCTTTATCTCTTCCTGTAAAAGTTGGAACAGCCCCTTTGTTGGTGGAGCCCGTAGAAATGCTGTTTGTGTGTGCAAGCATGCACACCAAATAAAAAAACGTTTTCACTGAAGGAGATGGCTATTTTAATGCTCTGAAATACTTTGCTAAAGCCATTGAGGAATTTTGCAAAGCATCTCTTTAGATTTTTTTTTTGCAAATGTCAGTGTTAAAATAAATGAATAAACATAACTTTCTATCAGTGAGTAGGGATAATGTGATGATACGGAAAGTTTTATTGAGCATATCACCTGACTGGGCTCACATAATGTATTAATACATAAACTATTGTTTACTCATACTGTCCAGTTTCATAAAGTCATAAACAGGCAAACTATAGTTTGGTAAATCGTAGCGTATGAACAAAGCAAATGACTTGTCAGCCAGGAAGACTTTTTTGTGGATCCTAGGTTTCACTCCATGCAATCTGATTTATAGATAATAATAGATTCTAAACTGACCTTCTGGTCATTAGCTGATTTGGTCTGCTAAATCTGATTGGCTTAGTTGTTTCTAAAATTGCTAGAGATGGAAAAGCAGCTATTCCCCAAGAGTGACGGTCCTTAGGCAAGCTTCTCCCTCTTTCTCTCTGATCTATAGAAGAGAATATATGTAGTTCACAGCTGAACTGTGGAATCCTTA
>NW_015386493.1:826666-911424 GCF_001527695.2 Protobothrops mucrosquamatus | reverse complement strand
ATCTTTGTTGCTCTTCTCTGTACTCTTTCTAGAGTCTCAACATCTTTTTTACATCGCGGTGACCAAAACTGGATGCAGTATTCCAAGTGTGGCCTTACCAAGGCATTGTAAAGTGGTATTAACACTTCACGTGATCTTGATTCTATCCCTCTGTTAATGCAGCCTAGCACTGTGTTGGCCTTTTTGGTAGCTGCAGCACACTGCTGGCTCATATTTAGGTGATTGTCCACTAGGACTCCGAGATCCCTCTCACAGTTACTACTATTGAGCAAGGTACCCCCTATACTATACCTGTGCATTTGGTTTTTCTTGCCTAAATGTAGAACCTTGCTTTTTTCACCATTGAATTTCATTTTGTTAGATAGTGCCCATGGAGATAAACCACATGGAGATAGACCCATGGAGATAAACCACATTTCCACACCATTCAAAAAAGACAAAAAAAAAAGCTAAGAAGGAAGAAAAAAAAAGACCAGAACATATTCTCTCTAACAACCAACATCTAGATAAGCAAGGATTAACACCAAACAACCAAGCAGAAAACAATACCCTAATCAAGGAACCTAGCAAGGAGAAAACCAGACCCACACCAACATTGGTAGGGCAAGTTATTTTATATAAAGAGGAAGCAAACCCCTTACCCACTAGCACTCATGTTATTACCTAGGCGAGTAAGGAAATATCCACAAGTAAACAACCAAGCTCAGAGAACCTCAACAGCACCACATTCTCTGATCTATTTTATAGGGTTTTGTAAAATTGCTACGGGTAATGATTTTGATATTATCAGAAAGTTGACCAACAGAAATGTCAGTCCTGCAGGGATATCTTCTGGGAGTGGTCAAAAATGATTGCTCCTTTTTCATGTATTGATGGGTGCAACAGAGATGGAGCTTCACTTCTGCAATCACGCAAACTAACTTGACTTTTTTATGGTCCCCAAGGACAAGCCTACAGCCCTGATCCATCCACGCTATGTTAGATGCAGTTTTGGTAAGGCTACCAGATCTGAGCTGCATAGAGATATTAGCAAAAAGATCCAGTATAGAAAGCTGCTTCCTACCATCTGGTGGTCATAGAGAGTTGTTGCGAGATTGTTCCAAAAAATTGACATCATTATTTTAAAAAAATCTAGTTATGGCCTCAGTCTTTTCCAGAAGATCTCTGGATGGGTCAACTATGGGCGGAGCAGGCAGATATAAAGTTACTTAAGCATTAAGCCTAGGCCATACAGAACTTTAATTCAAACTTGGAATCGCACCCAGATGCCTCCTAGTAATCAGAGCAATGCTCACAAAGTAGATGTAATATGACCATACAGTAGCAACAAGCATCAGGGAACAAGATGACTATTGTATTTTGAATTAACTACAATTTCTGGATGGTTTTTCAAGGAACTGCTATGTTCAGCATGTTGCAGAAGTCAAACTCCTTCTGATTTCTTTTTTTAATTTGGTTCTTCAAGGTTCTTGATACTGTAGTAGTTTGAGCCACTTTCTAGGTAATTGATATTATATTTATGCCTCTGTTATAGTCCTGTACAATCCTGCTGGAGAAGTAGCTTACAATAAAGAATTAGCACCCTTATATCTTCCAAACCTGGTGCAACTATTTTCTTTAGATTTCTAGGCAGAAAATTGCAACTTAAACTTTTTACTTGTTAATACAGGTGGTCCTTGATTTACAGTCACAACTGAGCCCAAATTTCCATTTCTAAGCAAGACAGTTGTTAAGTGAGTTTTGCTCCATTTTCTGACATTTTTTTGTCATGGTTGTTAAGTGAATCACTGCAGCTGTTAAGGGAACCGTGTGGTCATTAAGCGAATCTGGCTTCTCCCCATTGAGTTTGCTTGTCAGTAGCCAGCTGGAAAGATCACAAATGGTGATCACAGTGCAACTGTCATAAGTACATGCCAGGTGCCAATGACTGAATTTTGATGCTGCAACAGTCATAAGTGTGAAAACTGGCCACAAATCAGTGAAGCTTCTCAGTCATCCAGGTCAGGGTTGTTCCAAAGGTGCTTTTTCAAAAGGCAACTGGACTTGCTTTTTCAAAAAGTACCTTTGAGATGGTCCTAAGTCACTTTTTTCACTTCAAACAGTCGCTAAATGAATGTGTCAACCTCCAGCTCAAGTATCCAAATAAAAGTCCAGGATTATTTTCATTTCTGAAAAGCTTACTGTTTATTGAATACATGGCCTGGTAAAAGTGAGAAAAAACTAACTTTAAAGTCTCAAGATATCAGATCATAGCATATAACAATGGCTTTCCCAGCCAACCCCGCCCCCCAGATGTCCACATAGCTCATTAAACAAGTTCTCTTTGTTATGGGACCTGTCTGCTATCTTCTTCACACTTGCTAGAATGTCCTTGAAAGGTTTCCATACTGCCGACTCTCAGCAAGCTTCTGTAGAACTGGTTTCATTTCTGCAACACCTCCCCCACTAAACTCTAATGGCAAGATAAAAACAGAAAGGTAGGTAGCTGCAAAATTTTCACTCTTGACAGAATGATTGTAAGTTGAGGATTGCCTGTATGTATCTCCTGTACCTTGTTTTGCAATCCAATGACGTTGGAGATCACTTTGAAGACTCTTTGCTTGAGAGGACAGGCCAGTTTCTTAATTGGGAATTGGTCCTAGCAGGCAATAGTAATGCCAGGTGGATCCCAAGGCTGAATCACTTTTCCAACATTTTAATGGCCCACATCCCACACAATCAGAATGCTCCCATTTGACCCTTGTTGCTCTGAGCGTGACTATTAATACAGGGAGATGGAGATTGGCTCAACTTTGTTTACTTGGCTTATCCACTTTCTTAATTATTTTGAAGATGTTTCTAAAAACAATATAATATAATATGTCTATGAAATGCATTACAAATGTTAAAAGATTGGCACTTTGCATTATCAGCTTCTGGCAAACTGGACATCCTTTCCCAAGGGAATGCAAGACATTTGGCCTGCATTTAGAACAGATCAACTAGTAGAACCAGCTGATAAACAAAGCTTCCTGTATAGAGAATTGAACTCAGCTCTCAACTGATTAACATATCATCAACATTTTGTTTTGTGTGCATCAAATTTCTGTGGGTTTTGGTTCTCTGAAAAATAGCGTAGTGTCAGAGTGTAACTATCATGCAGAAACAAGTGCTAGAAAAGCCACACTTAAATAGCATTTATATTCAGCACTGTCTCATGTTATTTATCCAGAAGACTTGTAGCAATCCAGTATTTTTTTTAAAAATAACATTAAAATCCCTCTTGGGTAAGCTCAAATTGTATGGTAGAAGGTTAAGTAAAATAAGATAATTAATGTCTGCAATTGTTCAGTAAAGGACAAGTGATGCCACAATAGTGTAAGGGAAAAATTATGTAAATCCTCCTATGTTAACTCTAAGAATGAATGTTGTTATACATGACTACCCATGCATGTTAAGATATGTGTCATGTGGTTCTTTCTATGAATTTTTAAAGAAAAAGTTGGCACATTATAATGAAAGAAAAGGGTTACTCATTACATTGTATTAGGACAACATTAGTCTGTGGTATATTAATTTTGTCCTGTATGAATTTTGGCCAATGTTTATATCTTATTAGAAGTGCTAATTCAGACTCCTTGAGACTATGTTATAATAGGATGCTGAGTCTTGCATGCTTCTAAAATTATTTGGAGAACTCCTTTGGAACATGGGAGAATTCTTTAAAGTAGTATATATTTTTTCCCCAGGCAGTTTTAAAGAAGTTGGTTTAAATATGAGGTTGCCTCAATAAATTGACTCCTGAAGCAGCTGCACCTATTTTCCAAGCTGGAGTGAAGTTTGATAAAAGGTCCAGATGCTTTAAAGAACTTTTTGTGCTCAAATAATTTCTGAAGTGTACAGGTCCATAACAGGTGGTAACTACGTGTGTACATGAAACTAAATATGAGAAATTAAATGGAGCCTATACACCAAGCAAGACAAAACAATTTAGGCAGCAAACATTCTCCTAGAATATCCTATGTTAAGTGCAAACCACAACAGGAAGCAGTCTGAGTTTAATGTCGCAAGCTGATATTTTTATCCTAAACTGTGGCTGCTGTATTCCACTAATCTGACCAGAACCAAATGTTAAATTATAAAGAATTGTAAATGATTTGTGGCAGCAGAATGGTGGGACAGAAAGATGGCAGGGCAAAAAGGCCATGAAATTGCAACCATCTGTTTTCCGCCTCCCCATTTTTTACTTATGTCTGCTTTAGGTAGAACTTTTTTTATATATAAAAGGATCATAACATCTAGGCAGCCAAGTTAATACTATTTTAAATATATGAAGACATGTTGAAATTGTTTACAGGTTTGCGTCTGCTTTGGAAAATACCCAAATAACAAAGGATGCTTCCTTTTTTTTATTACTTTGTCCCAGGTAAATCTGTCACTAGCTTATTTATTCCCTTACCATGATCAGACAATGGGCTATTGAAAGATATTCTTTCTTTCTTTCTTTCTTTCTTTCTTTCTTTCTTTCTTTCTTTCTTTCTTTCTTTCTTTCTTTCTTTCTTTCTTTCCTTCCTTCCTTCCTTCCTTCCTTCCTTCCTTCCTTCCTTCCTTCTTTTTGTCATATTTATGTAGTGTATATCGGAGGTGGTGACTCTTTGAGAGCTGAATGCAAGGAAATTTCATTTTAATGCATGCCGATTAATGTACATTTAAAGTGACAATAAAGTTATTATTCTATTCTATTCCATTTGGTAAAATCAGCCCTCTCTGCAAGGAAGCAGAATTATTCTGAGTACTAAATCAGCCTTTGGCCTCAATAACAGAGAGGATGTGTAGGAACAATCTGAAGCTCAATGAGGACAAATCAGAGATGGTTTAATCTGCCAGGTGAAACCTGTTCCAAAAGGCATGGATTCTTCCCAATGATCATAGCTTCAGGGAATTTGAGGCACATATCCTCTGTGACACAAAACACTTTCTATCAGCGTAGGGTAGGGGTGCTAGCTGAAACCCTTCTTCAGTAGCCTTGCTATAGCAATCCCTGCCTTGCTAACTTCTTCTAGAGATTACTGCATGCATCAGCTACTGTGCTGCTCTTGAAGAGAGTCAGGAAAGTTCACTTAGTACAAAATTCTGCAGCAAGATTAGGTGCTTTGAACATGTAATAATTTCATGCAGTTTTTACTGGCTCCCAACTGGTTTGTGATTCAAGTGCTACTGGCTCCCCCACCCCCTTGTAGTTCATAACCCAGCCAATTCTTGTTTGTTTAATACAAACATGAAGTCAACTCTCCTTCAAGTTAAGCTTGACTTATGGTGACTTCATGGACCTGTTTATATAATTTTCTTGAAAAGAAATGTCCAATTGGTTTGACTTTTCTAGGATGTTTTGTTATTTCCCAGTCTAGCTCTAGTCCTAAGCCTACCTGTGAGTCTCCCTGTCAAACTTCAACCAAGCTCATCCCCACTTAGCTTCTAAGTCTAGGCAATTTCTTCATTCACTGAGGCAAATATTTAATAAACAATAATTAAGAAATGATGGTGCTGATCCCCACTTAGCTTCTAAGTCTAGGCAATTTCTTCATTCACTGAGGCAAATATTTAATAAACAATAATTAAGAAACGATGGTGCTCATCCCCACTTAGCTTCACAGTCTAGGCAATTTCTTCATTCACTGAGGCAAATATTTAATAAACAATAATTAAGAAACGATGGTGCTGCCTCTGAAGACCACTTAGAAGTTTCAGGTAATTCAGAATGCCACGGCCTGGAATATGCTTGTAGCTCAGAGGTCCCCAACCTTTTGGGCACCAGGGACCAGTTCCGTGGAGAGAGGTTTTTCCGCGGACCGGAGGGTGCATGGTTTTGTGTGCTGCCTGCATCTCACGGATGGGGCTTTGCTTGTCTGTGTGGATTGGTTGCTGGCATGCTGCATCCTGGTACCAGTCCATGGACTGGGGATTGGGGATCCCTGTTGTAGCTCATTGCCAGAAATATCTTACACCAGTATCTGAGACCCTGCATTGTCTTCCTATTTGCTTCCAGGTGGCAATTCAAAGTGCTGGGTTTATCCACTAAAGCCAATATATGGCTTGGTCCCAAGGGCCACCTTCTCCAACTGGTATTTACCATCCCAAATAATACATTAAAAATATACAGATAAGCCATTGTCATTTTTTCATGTTAAAATTAATGGCTAGTTCATGAAAAAAAACACTAAATAAAAACAGAAATATTAATACTACTCCCAAAGGCGCTTTTTCAAAAGAAAGCATCCTTGAAGATGTTTCAGAGATCCTTCAGTTCTCTGAAGAAGCTTCTGGGATGAGAAGCGAAACATCTTCAAGGAAAAACAAAGTTCAGTTGTCTTTTGAAAAAGCACCTTTGGGACAACCATGACCTGGATGACTGAGAATCTCCACAGACATTAATTCTACTCAAAAATGAATTTCAGTGAGATGGCACTACTGAATTGAATGAGAAGTTGGAATTGTGGAATGACAACAGGCAAAGTATCTTTGGCACCAATTGATTTTGATTTTTTTATTTTGATCGCAATAAGTTTTGAAAATCCGGACGCACAAAGATATAAACTAGCAAATGAAACCAGAGCTTCCACAGCTTGCTTGCAATACAAAGATAGACTTCTGTCCCGGAAGAATAGAAATTTTTCAAGGCTCTTCAGACTGCATCCTTTATTCTCAAGTCAATGTAATCTTTAGCAAGTTTGTATCATTGATGCTATTTATATCAGCAAATAAAGGATTACCTATCCATATTTTAATTTTATCCGGGCAAATGAATTGCACAGTGTTTCCATGCAATGCAGCTCTGAAAGTTTTTGCAAGATTGCCTTCAATCTTCTCTTCCAGAATGGCATCTTGGCCAAGAGATTATAGTACAGTGATGGCGAACCTTTTAGAGACCAAGTGCCCAAACTGCAATCCAAAACCCACTTATGCATCGTCGAGTGCCGGGTGGGTGTGGCCCATTGGGTGGGCGTGGCTGCAGTGGGACCGCAGACTGGGTGGGACTAAAAAGTTCAATCAATCAATTCCAACTTTGCAAGATCTTTTTTTTCCCACGAGAAGTTGAAATTGACTGATTGAACTTGTGTTGGGTTTTTTTTGCACATGGCGGAGGAGGCCTAAAGCGAAAAGGTTTTATAAAACCCAGCCAAAGGCCTAGGACTGGGGCGATGGCGCGTGTGCCCACAGAGATGGTTCTGAGTGCCACCTCTGGCACCCGTGCCATAGGTTCGCCACCACTGTTATAGTATTTCACGAGCATTCATAAGGAAGACTGCACAGATTTCAAGTGAAAGAATTACCTTATTCATATGGCAAAAAACAAAAACAAAAAAATCCTGTCAGGTAAATCAAAAAGTTATGAGGCTGGGCTTCCTTGTCTCTCAAAAAAGTGAAAATTTGAAAGCTAGCACATTTCTTCTTAGTACAGAAGAAAGTCCTGCTCCTATTTCTGGCACTTTTTAAAAAAAAAAAATATGGTGATTCAAGGCCCCGGCTCTGCTGACAACTTTCATAGTCGTAGACAAGACTTCTTTCATGATTGTTGGCAGAATCTTTGACACCAACGCACGCTGATGTTGAATGTAATTAGTCACGATGCCATGTAGAGCTGCTTTCTTCACCGACGCAGCAAAACCAGACGTGTGGCCAAGAACCACAGGTGCACCATCTGTGCACAGAGTACCGAGTCAAAGTTTTGCTTGGCAAAGAGTTTATTCATCCTTTTAAAGATATCAACAGCCTTCATGGTTTCCAAAAGGGATTTACAAACATAGAAATTCCATGGTGGCATCAACATGCACATAATGGATGAAAACTGGGAACTGGCTGCACTGAGAGAGATCGACACTTTCATCTAGTTGCATATTGGAGCGAAACGCAGTAACTGTCAATTCCTTCACGACTTCCTTCAAAAATATTAGAAGAAAACTCAGCAATTCTGGAATGGATCGTGTATTTTGAGAGAGGAACTGCTTCAGATTTTCTTTCTCTGTTCCATGCCACAAAACAGCTTGATAATTCCTAATACACACGGCTTCACTTTCCAACTGTATATTGCTTCTTTCACATGGCAATGCAACTTTTTGGATGCTTTAGGACAAGGTTTTTGCATTCAGGAAATTTCAAGTATTGATAAAATTCCAGCCTTTTTGAATCCACCTCCCACCCTTCCCAAAAGTTCAACGGAATGAATCGATCCTAATAACATCATTTGATGCATTTTTTTTTCACTAAAATTTTTCAGAGTTATAGACAAAGAATAAAAAGAAGAGAAATATGTGTGCATGATTCACAGGATACTGAAGCTTAACTGTGGACTCCTACTTTCAAAATGGACATGATTAATATTTATATGTACATATATGTATGGGTGTAGGTATACTGTATGTATACAGCATGTGTATATGTGTATATGTATGTGTGTGTACTTTCTTTTGAGAGTAGGTAACAGAATTTCATTTTTAATGTGGGCCAGTGTGCTCACAGTAAAAAATGACAATAAAGGTTATATTGATCATCTTTATCTTTATCTCATCATATCTTATCATCTTATCTTACCATTTTATCTTATAGCTTATCTTATAGCTTATCATACTTTCTGCCACCTATCTGGGCTGAAGGAATTGGGCAAGCACAAGATGACAGCATTTACACTCGTGTTTCTCAGCCTTGACAATTTTAAGATGTGGCCCAACCCTCTTGAATTCCCCAACCAGCAGCTGTGTGTTGACAGCCACATCTTAAAGTTGCCATGGCTGAGAAATCATGGATTTAGATCTAGAAGATTGCCATTTAGTGATCAAATAGTCAGAAGTCTTTGAACAAATCCAGTGAAAATTGCAACTGTTTCAAGGGCAGAAATATGCACATTTCTCAGTAAAAGTAAGTTCATATAGCTTTTATTAAGTAACCAGAAGAGTGGAACACAGTCAGTTTTTATGGTGAAATACTACTTGCGGGGAAAGAAAAGTTCTTGACTCTTCTTTCACCTGTTGGTTGATCTTCTCCCACAAATTCCACCTGAGATTGTTCATCACCATCCTCCAACTCAGTCCTAGAATCAGGAAAAATTAGGCTAGAAACTGATGAATAGGAATATAGTTAGCAAGAGAAATTGCTGCCAATGAAGGATGAGATGCTTCTTCATTTCTTTTTTGATGCAAACCTTCCTCACCCTTGAATCAACATTATGAATCAAAGGTAATGTTGACAGCCTGTATTTGTTTTATAATTCATCATTCCTATCTCTCAGGACCTACAGTATCTCTCAGGATAGGTCCAACCATTAAGCAAAGCAAGGTAATTTCTTCAGACAGAAACTATAGCGGGTAGATACAATATAGAGCAGTGATTAGATGTTACAGAGCAGAGTTGTGTGTTAGACTACATCTCTACATTCCCACTAAGCTAGCCAATTCTGTTCTGCATCTGTGTACTGTATCAAATTAAGGGTGTGCTTTTTTTATTTTAGCCAACAATATATTTTAGATTGTACCTTCTTTCCAAGTCTCGTGGTTTTGCTTGCCAAACAAAATTTAGCATAATAAATAACTTGGGAGCCAATGTGTTATCTTTTGTCAGTAGAGTCATTAGAAACACATCAGATTTGTACCTTTGAATCGGAACTAGCATAACACTTATTTTGATGTAACATTATTTACTGAACCAAAAAAATATATGAAATGAGCAGATAAAGCTGAAGGATTGGTTATTCACAGAAGAGTGCCATCTGCTGAAACTCCATGATATTTTATTTGCTCAAGTCTCCTTTTAAAAAATAATCTGTATGGTTTTAAAGGAGACACGCTCTTGCAGAAGAGATAATCCTTTGTTTTATTATGTTTAGTGTTGCTGTTCCACAATAATAGAGAGCACTTTGAAGGAAAATATTTGTAGCTCAGGGTTCAAATGAGAAGTCCTTGATGCTCTCTGAGCTTGCTTGTTTTATTGCAGATGTTTCATTACCCTAACTAGGTAACTAGTCAAATGTAAAAAGCACTTTAGAAACAAAGCCATGAAGAGGGTTAGTTTATGTTGTCATATACACAAAGTCAGTCCTGCCCTGTTAATAAGAGATTTTCTTCCAATGCTAGCTAGTCATGGAGAGCTCTAACTTTGATCTTGTTTCTTTAATCTTCCATTAAAGATCTGCTTTAAATTGATCTCATATCAGAGTCATGGCTGGAAAATCTCCTACTTTTGCCTTGTAGAGTGTAGATAATTTGTTAAATAAAAATAAAAGGTTGACTATATGAGCTGGTTCATGCTGCTTTACCACTTGTTCAAAAATGACATTTATCCTTGTTTGTTTGTTTGCTTGTTTGCTTGATTCCTATAGCCACCCATCTAGGGAAACAACTCTGGGCATCTTTACTATGTTACTTTAAAAACTGCAATGGTGATGCATGTGGACCCCCTCCCCCCCACACCTTATTGCATATATTATGGTGGCATGTATTACTTCTCTGAGATTTAAGAGCATTCCAGCATTCATTAAGACATAATGAATTACACCCAAGATCCACTTAATACTACCACTTCCTGTTTACAAGAGTCTTCCTGCAAATCCAGAAATGTACAGTACTTCTATTTTAGGCCTTCAACTGCCTAGCAGGATCTAGAGTAAAGGGTTGTGAGGTAGATACATGACCCAGAATCATAAATTTGACCACAGAATTCTCTAATAAGGAAAACTAGGTTTTATTATATGTAGGTAAAAGTGTAAAGTTTTCCAACTGAAAAAAACATAGACACATAGAGAACAAAAGACATTTGTCTCTTTCACACACACACAGAGAGAGACACCCCTACCTCTATCCAGTGCTTTTTTTGTAAAAAAAAAAAAAAAAAAAGGTGCCGGAACTCACACACATCATACAATCCGCCTTGCCTACCCTACAAGGTTCCATCCAAAAAAGGTGCCGGAACTCCGTTCTGGGCGTTCTATGACAAAAAAAGCCCTGCCTATATCTATCTATCATCTGTCTGTCTGTCTGTCTGTCTGTCTATCATCTATCTATACACATACACATACACATACACATACACATACACATACACATACACATACAAACCAAATCTTCCTCCTCCTCTAATTCCTATTGTAATACTATTTCTGACTATGAGACAGTCCCCCCAAATCTCAGTGCCTACAGGTGAGAGTGGATGAGACAAACATAAAATCCATCCAGTCTACTCATTTTCACTTGCCAGTTCCACCATCAGGAGTGACAGAGCTCCTTCCTCTCCCTTTTCTGACTCTGTCTTCTGCCCATTTTGTTACGACTGGCCTTCTCCAACTAGATGCCTTCGAGATGTGTTGCTTTTCATCTTCCACTACTACTACTAAACAATATGGCCAAAGACTTATCTGGTTGGGAATTATGGGAATTAGAAACCAACACATCTGAAAAATAGAGCCCTTGGTCCTCTCTGAGACTGATTATTTGCTGGCAGACATTTCATTACCCGTTTAGATAACATCATCAATTCATTTCTGAAAGGTTTACAGAAGCTCATATCTGTTTAGTTCTGCACATTCATAGGTTTCATAGATCGCTTATATTTTCTCATGGTATTTATAATGTGGAAACTTCAATATGGATAGTGTTTGCTAGACTTTTTAGAAAGCCTTTTAACAATCAGTAGTTTTTTGCTTTTTGGAAGCAGAATACACAGGATTGTCTCTTTACATACCAAACTAGTTAAATAAGCCACCCAATTAATTACCTAAGATAATATACAGCAATTATGGCTAAACTAGGCAAAAATTCACATGGCACACTGTTTGATCCTTGTCCTCCTCTATTTCACTGACATGTCCCCCTGTCCTTAGTGACTTATCCTAAATTCAGCAACTTCAAAGTCTTTATCTATATTGTATGTAATATATATGAGATACTGTATGTATATCTAGTAGGATCTGAATTAGTGACTTTTGTTTTGTCTTCTAGCATCAGCCATCCATTGATGAAGTGAGATAGAGCCTGTCCTTTTTTAGTTATTTTGGCACAATGATGATAGGATAATTCTAAAAAATATTATAAGTTACTGGTGAGGATCCCATCTCCAGGTGAGGATCCCGTCTCCATTCATGTTTTTGTATGTAACTATGTGTATGTGTGTAAATGTACATATTTAAAGTATTGGGATCTGACATTTTCCTCAAGAATCATAATTTTAATAGGATTTTTTAAGGCTTCATATATTAGCATATGTCTCGGGGGAAAAAACTATTCATTTGTGGCCAGGAGATGAAACTGGATGCAAGCCATTTCCTTACTCTGTTTGTCCTAAAGGTCAATAATAAATGACACATTTTCCAAGGAGGAAGTTGCACATTCATTTGCTAGCAATGGTAGAAGATAAATTGGCAAAATGCAGGAGCTATTTGGTGATGAGTCAGCACTCATGACAGACACAGGGAACCCACAATCAAGGCATACATATATACAGTATGAGTGTGTGTGCGGGGAGAGAAAGAGAATGTGTGTGTGTGTGTGTGTGTGTGTGTGTGTGTGTGTGAGAGAGAGAGAGAGAGAGAGAGAGAGAGAGAGAGAGAGAGATGTATGTTTGTGTGGGCATGTATATGTACCTAGTTATTACTTCTTCTTCAAATCATTGATCATTATCATGTTATTGAAAGTCCTATAGCTTTTATTTATACCAAGAACCAGATAATATTGAAATGACAAAGGGACAAGCAAACTTTTTAAAAAACTGACTTAGGCTATTGGAATACTAGTACTTTTCCTTTATCACTCATAATATGTAGGTTAGAACAATTAACACTAAACACATTGTTATTTGCATACACAAACAGTATCTGATAATAAAATCAATCCCTATGCCTTTCCTCGTCTTGTTTTATCTTTTTCTTTGTAAGAGACAGTTATTGGACATCAATTACAGAAATTAATCCTTTTGAATTTGGTATGTCACTCAAAAAAGTTTCCATGTTTATGTATTCAAAAAGTTGTTATGGATTGCATCGGGACTTATAACTATGGATCAGCATTCAAATGTCTTCTAAATATGACTTAGAGAGCTACCTCAGCATGAAGACATCCTACTATTTTTAGAATTCTAGTTCTTCAACCTCAGTTCATCATGAAGGCAGCTTAAAATCAGCAGTTCTCATTTTAAAGCAGCGTTTTTCATCTTCACATGACAGCAATTTTGGCCTATATATGCCTCTTTAATAAACTTGGTGAGGTCGTGGCCAGGAGCTGGCATCTGCTGAGCTGCTATTGGTTTGTTAAGGTTGCTGCAGACATGCTCCCTCCCTTCACATCACTGGCCATTGACCTTCATGGCCATTTTGGCTTGGGCTGTAAAATTCTCCTTCTAGTTACAGGAAGACTAGACAAAATAACCAGTTGACAGGTTAGTTAAACAGGGGTAGTCAACCTTGGCTCTTTTATGACGCGTGGACTTCAACTCCCAGAATTCCTGAGCCAGCACAGCTGGCTCAGGCATTCTGGGAGTTGAAGTCCACGAGTCATAAAACAGCCAAGGTTGACTACCCCTGGGTTAGTAGGATAAAAGATGGACTGGGGGAAAAACAGGGAGGAGCTCCCACCCCACCCTCTCCATATTCCTCATCTGTCATACCAATCTATCAACTAGATTATTTTGGCTGCAGAACTGCTGATTTGGAAATTAGCCCAAATAACAAGATTACAAATTGCAGAGTGTCTCTGCATCAGCAACCTGTCGTTCGAGCAACTTGAAAGATGACTAGTGCCTCAGTCTAAGGTTATTTCGACATACTCACCATGCTCCCTGACACATTTTAAGGAGAGGAAATTGTGAGGGTTCCCCCCCCCCTTGCTGGAGAAATCTTCCAATCACTGACCTTGCAGTAAAGCTGCAAGGATAGGATCCCTTCCAATCCTTGTTACTAGGGCAGATTAGAGCTCAAGTCATCAGGGCAATGCAAATTACATCAGCCTAAATTTTTTTTTTTGCTGAATCAAGGACTAGACAGAAAGCACATGAATGTAGCTGTGAGGAGAACCCTAATGTCAAATGCACATAGTCACGTAAGCCAGTGCTAATCGGAAGCCATGCTGCTTTAAGAGACTGCCCCTGGAGCGTGGTCTGATCTTTGCAGCCAAGCAGACCTACTGTCTGTCCCCGTCTGATCAGTCTTACCATGGCAGAGTCCCAGATCAGGGACTGGCAGTCAGATTCCCAGTCTCATTGTGTCCAAAGCCATCAATTACCTTGCTGCAGGCTCTGTAATTCATGTCCACTCCATTGTGCTCTTAACAGCAAAACCTCTGTAAACAGTTGAGCGGCTGAGCCTCCAACTCACTGGCGGAGGAATAACAACTGCAAATGTTGTTCAGCCTTATGTTACAGTTCTTAACAGGTCACTTCATAAAACACGAACCCATAGCAAGTGGCAAAAAAATCACCTAAAATGGCCGACCAGAGTGTTCCACACAATGTACCCACTATCCTCAGAACCTGAATATCAAGAGGCATACAGGTAATCCTTGACATACAACAATTCATTTAGTGACCGTTCAAAGTTACAATGGCATTGAAAAAAGTGACTTATGACCGCTTTTCACACTTATGACCTTTGTTGCATCCCCATGATCATGTGATCAAAATTCAGATGCTTGGCAACTGACTCATACTTATGACTGTTGCTGTGTCCAAAGGTCATGTGATCACCATTTGCAACCTTTCAATAAGCAAAGTCAATGGGGAAGCCAGATTCACTTAACAACCGTGTTACTAACTTATCACCTGTGGGTGATTCACTTAACAACTGTGGCAAGAAAGTAAAATGGGGCAAAACTCACTTAACAAATGTCTCAGCAACAGAAATTTTGGGCTCAGTTGTGGCTGTAAGTCGAGAATTATTTGTATTGTCATTTCTTACTGAAATTATTGTGTTTAGGGAGCAGAAGCATAGGTTTATATGGTTAAGTTTACAATAAATTAAAATATACAATACTTTAGGAAAAAAGATATTCACCAGAGCACGTTTTTGCAATGTATTACTTCATAGTTTCACATATACATGTTAGACTAGGAACAGGCTAGTTGGCTGGAATTAGGTAGACATGTTGTTTGATCTTCTTCATCACTGACCTCTTCACCAATAGAAAAAAAATAGCAATGCAAAATGGGGATTTAATCACCTTTAAAGCTAAAAGAGGACAGAAGAGTGGGGAAAGAGGTCAGGGAACCAGACTGGAAGGGGTGACCTTTCAGGAAACTGGCAGAACCAGTTGGAAGGTATTTGCCAACATGGACTAGATCATTATGTACTGTATTAAACACAATAACACATAAGCCACCACTTATGTGTGAAGCACCAGAAGCTGTCCTCGGGATGCTCAGCTGCAGGGAGATCTTAAGATAAAACAGAGCCACGAGGATACTTACTGTGGGAGACTGATGGGTGGATTATGATTACTGTGGAGCAAGGAGGCTGTGTAGAAATGACCTGTGTCTGGATAAGGTCCTATATACCTGAAGACAGCACATTTTGCTCATGGCAGGAAACAAGTAATTCCATTTTGCCACTTACATTGTCTGACGTTAGCAAGCTTAATTTAGCAGATGGCTTTTCAAAATAAGACAGTGTGCATTCATATTCCAGGAGTATTCTTACTCACTGGTGCAGAAGTTATGCTTCTTATGCGTGCACCGCGATGCACAATTCAGATTGCATTCATCCTAAAAATTTGTCCTCACTTCTTTGGGAGCAGAATTGATTAATTGTAATGAAAAAGGGCAAACGTTACTTTATGGAAGCATAATATTTCAATTAATACTTCATTTCCTGAAACAGAAATTAAATTCTCATCCAAATTGCATTTTACTTGCCAATATGTCTTTACATCTGGAGAGAGGATCTTCCTGAGATCAGATGTCTGGTTCTACTTTGCTGTGTTTTCCTGATATTAGTATTTTTGCAGTTTTATCTGTTTCTGCTTTTTTAAAGAGGTCCATAATCATTTTTTACTATCTGCTACACTCTAAACCTGTCACAAAAACGAAAAGAAAAAAAACCCTTGAATCTGAATTCTTGATGCTTAATCTTTCATATTATTCAAGTACTATACCACACGATTGCACAGTTCTTCAGAAAATCATAATACTGCTTAAATGGGATTTAATAACCCTTCCTCAATATAATTTGGCTTTATCTCATTCCCATATTATTTGCAGGCATGGATTGGCAATTTTCAATCTGTATAGGGAACACATACATATTTTTTTCTTTAAAAAAAGAAAAATAGATATATTTTTTAAAGAGCACCATTTTTTAAAAAAAAATCTCAATATTCTTAGCATGACATATTTTAAGATTACCCAGAAGAATGTTAATAGTATTCTCACTGAAAATCATGTGAGATGTACATGTCCTCATCTGAAATTTTATATTATGGGAAAACACAAATGACTCATGAAATTTAGGGCATTTTAACATTATATATTTTGGGATACTGCGCATCTCATTTAGGAGTATTGTGGGCATTGTATTATGCCATCACTCTGCTAAACAACTAATTCCTACAACACTGTCAGACTACCTAGTAAGGCTGTATTACTATTATTCTTCTCATCTTTCCTATTACCTTTCTCTTTATCTTCTTATGACTATAACTTTGTTGCTTCTATCTTACGATTTGTATTAATTGTTTTATTTAGTATCCCAGTACCGGTATGATTTATGTTGTTTGCTTAGTTAGTATCTTATGATACTAAGTGTTGTATCTTATGATTTATGATGAATGCATTTTTATGCTGATTATGAGCATGATTTATCACTGATGCTTATATGTACACTGAGAGCTTATGCACCGGAGACAACTTCCATGTGTGTCCAATCACACTTCGCCATTAAAGAATTGTATTCTATTCTATTTTGATAACATTTCCTTTCCCTGCATTGTAATACAGACTTTCCAAGGAAACTGAACTGAGTGGATCTTTAGTAAAGTCTTCTCTTTTAAATTGCATAGACACTATCACTCTCCGTGAACGATCAAGGAACAATTTGTTATAAGATGAAGTCACACATCAGTGCTTATGGAACCACAATAAACCGCAACTGATTGGGGTTATAAAGCATGGTAAGTCATAAATCACAAACCAAGATGCATTACTGTTTGATGTGTAATAAGAACATTGCTAATAATATCATAGTAGGATGTGTCCACATCTAATTATCAATTGACTCCTGATTCTTTTCAATTTAATAGAAGAAAATATATGGTAATTCAGAGTTGAACTGAGGAGGGTTGGTGCTCTCTGAGCTTGGTTATTTGCTTGTAGACATTTCATTACCCAGTCATGTAACATCATTAATGTAGTGGTTGTGGAGTGATGATGTTACCTAGTTGGCCTCCACAGTCTTTGAACCTAGTTAGGGATTGATAGGCCTTATTTGGCTTAGTCCACAGTTCTGGCTGCCAGCAAAATCAAGCACGCATTTTCTGCTGTCAAAATTCTCTTTATAGAAACAGGCCACAAAAACTCCCTGGTGTGTGGGATAGGAAGAGACAGGGTGGTCAGTCTGACTTGCCATTACATTTTCTTACAATTTTAAGGGTACACTATGAGCCTCTCCCCACCTCATTTTGCAGTTCTTTTATGAATACAGAGATTAATACTCTTCTGAACCAGATAGGCACAATGATTCCACAAATCTTTATCTAAGGGAACAGCTCTGGAGTTAAGCAATTCAGTATTTCAAATGAAAAATGAATCATTTTAAATGTGAATTGCTTTGCAAAAATGTTTTGCAATCTAAAATACTATCACAAACCCTTCCTAAATATTGCAAAAGTGTCAAATGTAATTTTGCAAACTGAGCCAGATGTTTGAATTCTCCTTTTGCAAGAAACCAAGAGTTGATTGTTTCAAAGTTCTGGAGCTCATTGTTGTGTAGAAATAATAGTGTAAAAAGAAATGTCCTGCATATAATAGAGCAGCTTTCTGAATGACAATACAAGTTATTGTGAGTCCTTTTGACCCTCCATTGCAATTATTTTCTATCAATTCCTCATAGAGAAGATTATACAGTAACATTATTCATTGTGATTACTTGCTGTGTGTGTATGTGTGTGTGTGTGTGTGTGTGTGTGTGCGTACAAATGGATATAAATGTATGGAAAAATAGTTGTTTGCTGTCCTTGCCCGACTTCTGCAGTTCTCATGAAAAGAATCTACACATATATAATTATTGTATGCAAGTCTTTGTGTATGACTTTGTGTAAGCTTTTTATGCTAGACTCCAACTTATATGGAGGAAAAATACAAACACATACATACACCCACACACTTTTGTTAAATCTTTAAATGGATTACAGTAGACCAGAACACTAAATGAGATCTCATCCTTTTCTCTTCTGTATTTCTAGTACATGAGACTATAAACTTTCTAGGATGAGATACCTAATATTCAACAATGACAATACTTGTTGTGGGAAGGGAATAAAATACTATAATGCTTCTTTTCTTTCAGATATGATTGAGACTATCTTAATCATACTAACCCTGTTAAATATTTTCCTGCCCTTCAGCTTTGGACATAAATAAGGTGTTTTTCATGTTTATCAAAATTACTATTATTAGGATAGACATCTTGGAGTAAGAGAACTTCTGAGAATCTTTGGAGAATGCTTTCTCAGATGAATCATAACACCCTAAAAATTGGAAGGAAATGCTTAAACCATTGTGTCCAACACATCTAATTCCCTATTAAGTTGCCAACCATCTATCTACTCACAGTTGCGCACTTTCACATTGCTGGGTTGGCAGGAGCTGGAGCATGTGACGTAAGTTCATCTCGTCCTGCGGCAGCAACTGGGTTTCGAATGTGAGCCTGCCAATTGTCAGCCCAGCGTCCTACCTTGTGAGTTGTTGCGCTCCCCTATAACTATCCTATAATAAAGAACAGGCTCCTTAATTTATTAATAAGATTCATTAGACTATTAGTTTCACTAATATCTTTCAGCCTTGGTATGAATGTCTGCGATAGTGCAGTAGCCTTCTCCTGCTGTATTTTGACACACAAGGATGCAAGCTAAAAAAAGACCATGCTATTATGTGAATGAACACAAAATGTATTGCTATAATGGTTTCTGCTGGATGCTGACAATCAGGTTCAGAACTGCGGCATGCTGAGAAGGAAGTGCCTTTTTCCTCTCCACTTAATGAAAATTGCCTTCTGCAATAAAGCCCCGAGTAAGAAGCTTCCATGGGGATAATATAAATTCTTGGGCTAATTTTCCCACAATCTGTCTCCTAATCCCTATCACCCTTCCTCAATTACAGCTATTTTGAAGAAAAGTAGGCTATTAAATTTAATACATGCCACATCAGGCTTGGCCAAGTGGCAACTATAACAATAAAGTGGTATATGCAGACCTTACACAGGAAGAAAATTACAGTAATTTTTAGATCAAGCGTTCACTATATATTTTATGTATGAATAATGTCTTTCCTAGTTCAGGTATTTTAAGACAAGTACATTAAGCGCCAACTATTGTACATCAAATACTTCTTGCTAACTGTTGATAGACAAGATAATAGAAGTGTCAGTTCATGCAGACAAGAGCACTAGAGAAGGATATCAAAAGTCTATACAAAATACTGTTTTGTATTTCTTTGTGGAAGACAGCCATTTTTGTTCTCAAGTATTTTCTCTCTAACACTTTCATGGTTCCTCCCATCTCTCCCCCAATTTAGCTGTGGGGCTGATTATATTTTAGTCAGGAGACTGCCTTGTCATGATCAGCAGAAAGTACATCACATTTTAAAGCATTGGTAAAAAAAAAGTGATTATATGGTAATTTCCACTCAGCAGACCGAAGTGACTTGTCACTTGACCTAGTGCCTCTGACTGAATAGGAAATGGGAAATATAACTGCAATTTTCATGTAGATATTACAGAACTGTCTCTACATTCAGACTATTGTAAACATGTTATCGGGGCACAGAAGACCCACTTCTGATGTTTTTGGCTATACGTCAAACTTTGAGAGTGATGCTCTCATTAGTTGCCATATTTTGAATTGACAGTGGCACAAATACCATAGCCAATGATTTCTCTAGGAACTCTTCTTTGAAGGACTGTCCAGTCCAACTTGGGTTTAGGGATAAAAGGTGTAGGAAAGGGAAGCAGGTCCTTTGGTTGTTCTTCTGTCCTACTTTAAGGATTGATAGACAGCAACTGAAGTACCTGTAAGGGATCACATATAACAGGGCTTTTTAAAAGTTTGTGTATGTGTGTGTATGTATCACATTATGGGGACATGTCTGGATACATATTCATCAAATCTGAGTCTTCTTTTTATTATTGGCAGTGATAATTTCATCTTTTTTCAAAAATAAGAAACCTGATTATAAAAAAATCCTCTATAGTTGGTTGAAAAGTTAAACTTGACTTCCATTCTTACAAATACCATGTCCTTACTATACTGGGAAGCACTAACTGTGTTCATGCATTGCACTAAAACTTAGTTTGCTTAAACATGGTTCATTGAATATAATTTATCATAAACCATGGCTTGCAAGGTACAAATCAGTTTATTGCTTAATGCAATGTATAAACTTAGTCAGTGTATTCTCAGATCTCAGCCAGCTAAAGCTTGAGTAACACTGAGGAAATCAGTCACTCATGTCTGCACTTCTTAAACTGAACTAAGAATAAATAATCTTTGATGTATTATATTGTTGATGAGATTTAACAAAAATTAATTAATGCATGATTCATATTTGATTCAGCATCTTGAAAATAAAAAAAATAGATTTCCAGAAAAAGAAGAGAACTGATATTATTATTAGTATTAGTATTAGTAGTATTATTGTTGTTGTTGTTGTTCTGGTTCTTCTGCAACATAAACTGATTATAACATAAGTTTTTTTAGATTGGAAGCTAGCTCATCAGATGCACAGAGACAAAAGACCTCAGACAATAATTACCTTATTGATCTTACCAAGTCTCTCAGTAGGTGCCATAGATCAAGGCTGGGCAATGTATGTTCTGCTAGATACTATTAGACTACAACTTTCAGGTCCTTTGCCAACAATCAACAGATATGAAAACTATACAGAATTCTGGAAAGATGAAATGCTGAAAGCACAGTTGTAGGAGAGAGATGCAAAATGAACAGGTTATACAAAAGAATAAAAGTTGAAAAAGAGACTAGGAAAGATAAAGGAAATAAATCTTCTCAGGACAAGATAGATAATAATTAAAATAATCAAATTCTCCCCAAATCAGAATTAGACAAAATAATCCACAAAGATAAAGGAAGATTGGGAGGCCTGCCATGTGAAACCAAATAAGCCAGCAACTGCAGCAAACTATCAATGTCTCTCAGTCAGAATACTGTGTCCTCCCTCCCCACCTCAGCAGAAGAAATGAAGAAGACATTTTCCTATGACAATAGACAAAAGGGATGAAACGCTAGTTATCAAGAGGGGAAGAGATAACGTGTCCTTTAAAAGATAAAGTCTGTGATTATCTAGGTTATTGACTGAATCATTCCAACTTTTTCTTAGGTTTCTGTTTATTTAAACCCATGACTAATATCTGTCCAGAGGTGGAGTATGTTGACTTAATAAAGTGTAGTTCCACTCTGAGTCTATGCCTTTGTTTATCGTCTTTAGTTGTCCAACTGATGTATTATTCTTCACTATCTGTCCATTTGTACGCAAAGTGGTGGCAAATATGTGTGACTCACGTAAAGCTATATCACATGCCACAGTTTAGAAACGTAGGTATCTAGGCTCTGATGCGATGGCATTTTCTCCATGATTCTTCTCTCAATAATGTGGCATGTGGGATTTTCTTCTATCAGATACGCATTGTACCGTGATTACTTTTATCCTTCATATTTAACCAAATTTTCTATGAAGTGATGAGACTTGATCCTAGTTCCTTTTCACTGAATTGAAGAGCACTGAAGCTGCTTTTAAAAAGTTTCCAAAGACTGCACAGTTGCAAACTGAAGTTACTGAAAGAATTCTTTTCCATTGGTAAACCATGTCTTGTAGAATATGTGACCTTTAGAGCCTCTTGTTTTTAGTTTAGATGAGTAGCTTATAACAATGGTTAAAAATGGCATTTTCTTCCCCACTACTTTTTTATGTATTATTTCAAGTCCCCTGTGAGTTTGGCAGTCATTTTTCATCCATTTGAAAACTCCACGATTGACTCTTATTACATTTTAATGCCCAGCCCTTTTCTAGCATCAAGCTTTGAGAAATGTTACTTTAATCCAAGTTTAGCATGATATTCTTGGCAGCTTAATGCCTTTCAGCTTCAGCAACTGTAAAGAATTTTAGTGTTTGAGAAGAAATTTATTTTCTACAGATTGTACAGCGAACCGCTGTTCCTTTACTCCCCTTCTTTTGGTGAAATTACTTCCTTGCTTGAGTAACTAAATTGAAAAAACACTGGCCAACTCATGAGTGTAAAATGACTCTTATTTTCATAATATCATAAGGAAGCCGCCCACTTCAAATGGCTTTCTTAAAATACCACCTATTTTAAAGCCTGCATGGGGAATAACTCATTTATGAGTGCATCTTGATGGATCCAAAATGTGGAGAGAGAGCAAACAGATGACCCTGCATATTTATTTGATAAAAACTCCATTTATAAGAAGCTCCATAATATAAGTAATCAGACTATAGTTCTGAAAATTTGGAGCTTTTGAATATAAGTTGTGGGAGCTGTGTGAATTCAAAAAACCATCCTGTTTCTTTCTGATAAGTCGTAAAATGGTTTCTTTTTTCTTTTAAAAATCATCATGGGAGAATGCACATCAAAGATGAGTGAAAACCAAACATTGAAATTGTGGAGTGTTAATTAGCATTTTCAGCTTTGCCTGACAATTCATACTGGAATTGATTTTGACAATGTTTATATTTTGGGGAGGTTGGTTCTGTATGATTTTCATGCTGCAATTTCTCCCCTACAATTTTCAGCTGCACATTTTTTTCTTTCCTCATATTTTTTCAGACAATGCCGGCTCATGAGGGAGTTTGGTATGAAAATATTAACAGAGCAGCATGAGTCCAAACTATTGGAAGTAAGAAGGTAAAATCATGTCATTATCTTTCAGTGCCAGAAGGCAACAATTAGTGGCAGGCAATGCTGTAACTTGTCACCCTCAGAATTTAAAAAACACTGACCTAGAGAGCTCATTGAGTGACATGTGATCAATTTGCTTGCACATAGCTATGTTCGCTCCCAATTTATAGGTAAGAGGCTGCCAAATTTGTTATTGCTATTATTTGTGACCCGGTCATTGAATACTTTCAGATAGTCAAGACAGTCAAATCTTTAGAGACTGCTTGTTGCTTTTAAACATTCTTATTTCAAGGCAACCAATAAAATTATGTGGAAAAATGTCCTACTGTATTAAGTTGTCTTCCACATCTTTCCCATTATTTAGATACTACATACTGTTCGGTTTGCAAGATTATCTAAAAATATTACATACCTATAAAATTGTGAACTCTAGATAAGTTTTCTAAGTTTTCATGATTACCATATTTTCCACATTTGGAAAAATGAAACTGGACAAAGAACTTAAAAAGAACAACTCTTAACACAAGTCTAAATCTCACCTAGCAAATTACATTAATGAATACAGCCGCTATTAATCTGAGCTAAATATTTACCTCAATTAGTAGGAAATTTAATAATTCTATTAAACCAGACCAGACTAAGAAACCAATGCCATATAGGTCTAAAATTATTTATTTATTAAACTCTTATGCCACTAATCTTGCTAAAGCAACTCTAAGGGGCTTACACTCAGTCAATACAAATAGCATATAAAACATTAAAACAATAAATAAAGACCATAAATTTAAGATTCAGTTAAAATTCAATTGACTAAGATGAAGAGGAAGGCACTGGGAGAAGGTGGGATCTACTCTATTAACCACCTTCTGGATGCCACTCCCTTATTGGGGCCCCAAGTCAGTTGGCAGAGCCAAGTCTTCAAGCCCCCTTGGAAGACCAAAAGGTTGAATGCAGATCTCCCTCAGGGGGCATGATCTTCCAAAGGGCAGGAACCCTGGCAGAAAAGGCTATATCCTGCCAATTCTTTGACCAAAATGGCCCACAGAATGCCTCTTCTGCCAGCATGGGTGGGGCGGGCTAATCCCATCAGGGTAGATGGTTTCTCAGAGAGCCTGGACCCACACCATGAAGGGTTTAAAGGTGATAACCAACACCTTGAATTGAACCTGGAAGCAAACTGGCAACTAGGGCAGCTTGTGGAATAGCAGTGTAATAAGGGGAACCTGGCATTCACTGACTGGTCCCTATTGCTGGCCAGCCAGAAAGAGGGCAACCTCATCCAACCCCTCCACTCAATTCTTACTCTGAGTGGGGAGCACAAGCATCCTAACCTAGCACATTAGGGCTATCACCGTAGGAGCAGACTCTCAAGAACTTCAGGGCCCTTGTCTTTCTCCAGTGTAGCCACTGCTGTATCATCCACTGCACCTTGAGCAACCACACTGCCCCAAGGTCTTTTAATCCTCTTATGAGGGCCACTGGGTTTTGACCACAGCTTTAAGTCACTCACGTCAGCTTTGGTTTTAGGTCTTCCAATATCCTTCCTGGGGGCCACTAAGTTATACTAGAACTATAGTAACAGAATCTTGCAAGTATTCTCTCATTTATTTTTATGTGAATTAGAGAGGGGCCATCTGAGACACTTTCTCAAAAAGGTTTCTGGGAATAGACTCAAGCTGTACTCTTCTGATTGTTACCTTGGTAAGGGATCTTCCCACTGACCTTCCAGGCCATTCTTTATATTGGCAAAAATCCATTAAGAACGACCAGAAATAACATTTATACTTTAACCATGATCAATAAACCAACTTCATATTCCTTCCCTTTTCTTTTAATAATCTTAAATATTTAATCCCTTTAGTTCTCAGAACTTGATTTCTTTTTCTCTTTACCTCTTCTCAGAGTCCTTCAAAAGTTTAACACGTCTCTTTGGTAAATCCAAAAATGTTATCCAAATCAGTCTTTATATTTGTTATTTGTATAATTCTTTAAATTATTAATTTTAAAATAATAAATAATAAAATAATAAATAATAAAATAATTAATAATAAATTATTAATTTTAAAATAATAAATAATTATGGTTTGTCACAGTCAACCAGATATTTGACTGGATTTGGCATTTTTATTCACCTATCTAGTCCTTCTCAAGGACGTGGGATAGGCAGGTGTGGATGTTTGATGGTGTTAAACGGTATCGTTGCAGGATGTAAATTGTTCCAAGTAAAGATGTCTTTTGCAATTGACCAATGCCAATAGTGTGGTGCCACAGTTGTTTTTGGGATTACCTGCAAGGTGCCCATTACTATTAGTACTAACTTTGCTTTCTTTTTCCACAGTCGTCCTATTTCTGTTTGCAAGGTTTTGTATTTTGTTATCTTCTCTAGTTCTTTTTCTTCTTTTCCGCTGTGTCCAGGTACTGCCATGTCACTATTATTATTATAAATTATTTTGACATCAACCAGTTTCATTTGTATATTCGATGCAAGATCTTTTTCCCTATCATTTTTAACCTGTCATTTTTCAATCCACATCTGAAACAGTCTTGGTCTGTTTTATACAATAAAGTATGTTCCTCTTCTAGAGTTTCTTTTCAATCCAGTTTTATGATAGCAGACAGTTTTAAAAGTAATTTCTGAGTGCATTATCCTCAAATGTCCTACAGTTCATTCCAAGTAATATTGTGCTCCATTCTACATTAATGAGTTCTTTTTCCTTTAATTGTAATATTTAGTTGTTTTTGTTTCCCTCTAGTATCTAACCTTCCCACTTTATGCTTCCCCCCCATCAACAGCATTTTCTCATGGGGAAATTTCTTACATTTAATTCTAATTGCTTTACTAAAATTCTAAACATTTTCCCAGAGGCAAGATAGTTAATTCCTATTTTTTATTTCAAGTCCATCTGATCCTTTCAGTATGTTTATAATGTTCCCAAATCAATACTCCAATTACCCTTTTGCTATTTACTCCAAAAGAATTTTTCTTAAACTTGCATAAAACTTCTTTTGCTAAGGAGTGACTCATCCAGTGTACCGAAACTTGCCATTCTGAGGGTTTCTAACATCCCAAATGCAGTTAGTAAGCAATTTCCAGAAGCGAATAAGGAAGTATGCAAAGCTAGTGTCAAATCATGGCTTGGGCAAAGATGGCAATCTCTCAGTTCCCAGAGTTCTAAACCTGCCAGAGACCACTGCCTTATGGTCTCCTCAAGAATAGCTGCTGTCTGGAGCACTTGAGGATGATCTCACATTCTCTCCTTCTCTGGAGAGGAATTCCAAGAAGCTGATCCATTCACCAACTCCTCATTCCATTGTTCATCAACTCTGCTTTCAACAGAACTGTGTTGCAGTTCACTATCATTTCCCCAAACTTCCCATATTCTCCATTATCTTTCCAATTAGATTCAGATTTTTTAAAAAATGTATTTTAATAAGGTTTTCTTATTTACCAAAAGTACTCAACATATCATGTATGCATCCCATAACTTTGTGTGTTAGGCAGCTGAACACTTGGCTCAGTTGCATTTCCTCAAAAGTTCCCCATAATTTAAGCCCGTTTCCAATGGAAACACTGGAGATCTGAGCAATTTGATGTGGACCATTTTCTCTTAGTAATTACTTTTGCCTCACTCTCTACCTTCCTGCTTGGGTTCTTTCTGGTCATTACAAATGCTCAGATGTTTGCAAAGCACCAAATGCCAAACACATCATGAGGTAAGAACCTGGATGGGGCAAGTTGCTGGTTGCATAGCACTTTTTGTGCCACCTGACTGGCTGGCTGGAGGATGAACTGTTGTCCTCTGCATTCTGGGATCAGCAGCAGCGAGGAAGATGACTGACTTATAACGTACCAAGTTTCTGAGAAGTGACAATGATGGAAGTGCTGAAATGAAGTTATTTCCTTTATGTTCTTTGCTGATCATGATTGAGAGAAATTTGAAAAACTTGATTAAGAATAGGCTACACTTACTGTATCTATATTCTTGCAGTGAGGGGCATAACATTAAAGATCACTCAAAACTGAAACAAATTAAATAGGCAGGACTATTACTGAATTAGGGGATTTACTTTATACTTGTTCTTAACTATCTTTTCCTTACATGACAAGAGGAGTTTTATTATAATGTGTTATGGTGCTAGCTTCAAGTATGTGTCATAAAGAAATTATGGTCTATAAAGAAATCACCGTAAGCTCCTAACATAATGCATTCATTTAAATTTTAACGTACTTCCTTTGGACAAATTCAAGTGGTTTTTTTCCCCAGACAGGAGATTCCAGTTCTAAGACGCCTCCACAGACATTAAAGGGAAAATGCTGGTTACATGTTAATAATAAGCTGTTATGTTCCTTGCTGCTTCCTCTAGTTACCAAGACAAAACTTCCTTGAAAGTTTCTGATCTGGTGAACTTGTTTCAGTTGGATCCTATCAAACAAAATTAGAACAGTTTGTTATTCTGTCAACAGTTGTTTTTCTCTTTTAAAGGCTTACCAAACATAAATCTCCTTGGGGAAAAATTCCTCTTCCTACATGGTTAATTTGTTTTATCCTCTGTTTGATGATGGGGGAAGATGATGTTCTCAGAGAGACTTTTCAAAAAGTAAATGTTTACTTATCTAATATAAGTGGGGAGGGAAAAAGAGCCTCCTAAATAGCTGGCTTCCTGAAATAAACATGAAGGGGGTGGTATGTGAGATGTACTAGCTGAACTTCATTATGGATGGACTGTTATAGTAACTAACTGAATAGACCTTGAACTGAGAACCTCCGACTTCTGCACATATTCCCAAAAGAGAATTGAGAACACACATACTTTTATATTACAATCAAAATTAAACCTTCTCTATTACATGTCCCCTTATTGTTGGGCAGGTAGAGATTTAATATTTTCCTTTGACAATTTGACAATCCTTGCAAATATTCTCCTTTGAACTTTTTTTATTGGCTTGCTTATTAGACACATTTTAGGATATCCTTCATTCTTAGATTCCAGGGTGAGGCAAAAAAAAAAAAGCATGGTTAACATTTTCTATGAATAAAGTCATGCCCTACTTTTAAGCGTCTCTGGAGGCAATGTTCCATCACTGCAATGCACTATACTTTGGGCCATAAATTAAGCACAATAATCTACATTCCAAAGCAGACCAAAAAAAAAGAGCAAAGTATCTTTTATATCTATTGTACTTGGAAATGAGACTAACAATTCTCTCAAATAAGCTAAGTGGAAATGGAAGTGATGTTGCAATCCTATACAGTTTCATTGTAAGATTTGCTAAATTCAATTATATTTTCTTCCAGGTAAGTAAATAAATAGAACTAATCTTATCAGGCGGAAGGAAGTATCAGTGATTCATGAATACTATAAAGGACAAGCCTGCTGGTGCGTGAAGGTAGGACCATTGAAACACATGCATTCCCTCCATGTTCATACAACTTTCTTATATGCACACCCCATTGTGTTTTCTAGCTTGCCTTCTTGCATGCATAACCCTGCAGGCTCCCCCACCGCTGTGCCCTATTGTAGTTGGCCCTCTTCCTTCCTGCTGCATTATTGAGGCTGACCGGCATAATCCTACTGGAATACTGAGATGTTGAGGAAAGACCGAGAAATCTGCAGTGTGTGTGTGTGTGTGGGGGGGGTTTACTAGAGATGTGTAAATTCCCATCCTGTTCCCATCTTTTCCATTCCATTCACGATTGCTACTGATATTTTTGTGAAACCCAGAAACTGAAGACAAAATTCTTCGCTACCTACTTGACAGCCTTAGTACTTTTTAAAAAATGAAAAGTCAGATTGAAAGAAGTCCTTTAAGAAATATGCATATATAAAATAAATCCTTCAAACAATGGCTATAGAACAAAATATAGCACCTCCCTAGCTATTCCAAGAGAGAGTCTTCTAACAGAAAGTATGAATACATTTCTATCATCTTGCCGACGCAAGAAGTTAACTAGGAGGACCAGTTTTAGAATAGTGTGGTTTGATACGTGGGCCAACACAGCAAAATGTACAAAATTGACTCAATTGATACCCCCACATAGAGAAAAAAGTGGTGATCTTGTTGTTATACTTGCCTCTAGAATCAGATCGCATCTTGGTACTCAGCCAACGAAAACAGTTTTCTGTGCAAAATAGGAAGAATATTAACAAAAAAGCCAGCTAGGGTAAACAATCTTCTGCCAGGGGTTTAAACTTCAATCTTTCTGGAAATCAGAGTCCAGCACACACTTTTTATCTCTAATGAAACTTTCTTATAATCTTATTGGGATAAGAATTGACCCAAAGAGCTACATTACCGGTAGTCCTTGACTTATGACCTCAATTGAGCCCAAAATTTTTGTTGCTAAGTGAGACGGTTGTTAAGTGAATTTTGCCCCATCTTACAACCTTCCTTGTCACAGTTGTTGAGTGAATCACTGCAGTTGTTAGGTTAGTGACACAATTGTTAAGTGAATCTGGCGTCCCCTTTGACTTTACTTGTCAGGTCGCAAAAGGAATCATCACATGACCCTGGGACACTGCAACCGTCATTAATATGAATCAGTTGCCAAGCATCTGAATTTTGATCACATGACCATGGGGAAGCTGCAACGTTTGTAAGTGTGAAAAAAGGTCATAAGTCCCTTTTTTTTCAGTGTCGTAGCTTTGAATGGTCATTAAATGAAGTTTTGTTAAGTCGAAGGCTACTTGTAATTTAAGCCTTCAAAAATGTGGTCAAAGAGGAATCAAAGCTGTCAATGTTCAAGAACTGGATAAAAGGGGGGGGAAAAGTTCATGTAGTCTTATATACATGTATAACAAAACTCTCTCCCTTACTGAAAATTAAAATCTTTTGAAAACTAACTATGACTCTACTAAAGAGAGATTTACTGTTTTTATTTGAAATAGCCAAGAGTGAAAGAGTATGTGGGGGTGCCTTTTCTTCTCCAATACTGCACAGAATAACATGTTATAGTTCTAAATAGTGGGCATCCTTACAAAAACCACCCAGGACAAATGAGCAACATTTCCGGATCTATAAAGTTGTTCATGTTAAAACCAAACTTTTGCCGTATATTTTGACTACCAGCTCTTTTTCTCCCATTCTAGATGAAAGTGTTGACAATCTTTAAGTTTGTTACTGAGGTTTAGACGATGGGGGGGGGAACCGTAGGGATTTCTGATCCATGACCAAGCCAGAATAACTTAAAATAAGACTTATTTGGTTACTGTAAAACACAAATTGAACACTTCTTCAGCAGTCACCATCAGGATGTGGCTGCATTTCTGGCAATGTCATCGCAACTTGGCACCGAGTCCGAGACAGAAATTTAAACAACTTGTATTTAGTTGATTATTTTGTTTCCTTTCTATATTTTATTCCTCCTGCAATCCTGGTGCCCTTACTCACCTTGGACTTCTTCAGTAGGGCTTCATGAAGCACATCGTTTTAAAGGATTATTTCTTTAAATTCACAAAAGAAATACAGCCAATATCACTCATAAATAATAGATCACGCCTAAGATAATATGCATATTCTCCTGTAGCTTTTAGAGCAAATGTGTTGAAATGTCCAATTTGAAGTAAATAAACAGTATCTCAGATGAAAGTTTAAATCAGTTATAGAATTAAATGTTTGTCATTCAATCCTGTGAATAAATTATTATTATTTTGCTAAATTATATTTTCATTCTACAATATAATTTTTACTCTGGAGAAAAATCCTATTGAAAATGACAAGATTGCTCTTTCTTAGATACATCTCATTTGACCAGCTGAGAAGGGTGGGTGGGTTAAAATCTCCATTTATCATCAGCCCTAAATAGCCTAGAAACCCTGTCATGGCTACTAATTGCCCTTTTTCAGTACTGCCCTAGAATATCAAAACTGAGACTTCTGCTCAACAACTTGTAGATATAAGATTAACAAGGTAGAAAAGAAATATTGTTGGATCATCTTAAGCTACCCCAAAACTTGACATCTAAATGCAAGTTCCAGGTAATCAGATTGCAAACTCTTAAAATTTCCAATATATCAGTTTTTCTCCCCAAATTTGGCTACCAATACATAAAAACCAACTTTGTGCTTCATGATGTTTGTATTTTATTTTGTAGGGTTTTTTATTTACATACAGCCCTTAATAAAAAATCTTTTAGAGATGGGGATTTTTCATGGTAATGGCAAGTTAGATTTCACCTTTTTCCTCAGATCTGTTTTCACCAACACATCAAAAGCAGCATTGGCAGTCTGCTCCATCTCTTCTGAACAGATTGTCTCTTCATGATAATTCATAGCATAGCTTCTTGAGGATTTAGGCCTCATTTCTTTCAACATAATTAATTACCAGCATGGACAGTTTGATCCATAGACTTACAATGCTAAGCCTCATTCTATAAATATGTTACTTATTCTGGAAGATTATCAGCTAAGTCTAACTTTTCAATAGGTATCAAACTTCTTTCAACGTTGTTTAAAGAAGCAACAAATGTTTGGGAGAAAAGTCCATCTAAGCAGCTTTGGGATTTGTACAAGTGCTTGTACTTTATAGACCAAAAAAGAACCTCTGTCTTATATTAAATTTCTGAAATCTAACATTAAATACTCAGGGCTTTCATACAGCCTGTTAAATTCTGGATGGTTGTGTGTTCCAAGGTACTTACCACCTCTTTTCCAGTGCACAAATTAGTTTGCTTGAGTAGATTCAAGGACACACTTTCATGTTTTATTTACATTCTGCCTTTATTATTTTTAGAAATAATTTAAAGTGGCAAACATTCCTTCCTCCTGCTATGTCCCCACAGCAACAACACTGTGAAGTGGGTTGTACTGACAGTGAGTGACTGGCCCAAATCACCTAGCCGGTTTGCATGCCTAAGATGGAACTAGAACTCATGATCTCCCGGTTTCTAGTCTGGTGCCTTCACCACTAGTCAAAACTCAAATTGCCAATTCACCCTAAGTACGATCAATTCCTGTAGTTTTCAGCCCTCAGCAAATACTCCCAATTCTGTTTCTTTCTATTTGGCCTTTTAAGGCAGTAATAGCATTCACTAAGTGTTTGGGAAACTCTGATCACATACTTCTGATTATGGTGTATATATACATCAGCAATCAGAAGTATGTGATCAGAGTTTTCCAAACACTTAGTGAACACTATATATATATGTATATGTATATGTACAGTATATGTATATGTATATGTATATGTATATGTATATGTATATGTATATGTATATGTATATGTATATGTATATGTATATGTTATGTATGTATCAAATCAATTCACATCATGCTAGAATTCGGAAGCTTTTTGGTCACACGGCAGTAATTTCAATCACCTCTTGCTGGATTTAATATGAAGATGGTGCAGTTGAGATTCCTCAGTGGGTCTCTCACAGACATCTCCTTCATTCTCCAACCTTACTGTGGCATTCTTTGGCTTAGTGAATGGATTACAAGAAACTCCTTTGGGGTTGCCCATTTATTTTCTTCACTATCCTCTCCGGTGAAAGATAGTGTGCTACGCTAGATTATCAAACACCCTACTTAAAGCTCTTAGCATTCTCCAGAGTTCTCTTAAATATGAAATCATTCTGAGGAACTGTGTGATACAGAGTATTTTCTTGATGAACAAAACATGATCCCACAAAGCATCTGCACCTTATACTGTAAATATGGAGCTGTTCTCCCTCCCCCCAGATCACATTTGTCATGGAGGATTTGGCAAGCATGAAGAAAATCTTGCAAATCAATTCAGAATTCAGGAGTCATTTCATGAATGCCTGCTTTCTGGTATAACAGCATTACACCCTTCTCTGATATTGTTGATTCAGCTTCAGATATTCACATATTGATGTCCTTTGTGCTGGTTAATGACCACAATAAACTCTTTCACCCTTCTCTAACTGGGAATACCATCCATCAATTTGTTTACAGCCAAAGACAATATCAGTGTCTGAAATACTGTGGCAAAGGTGGTAATGTACATAACAGTAATCTCTCAAAGGAGGATGTGTTGTTTTTCCAGTGCTGAAATATATTATGTGACTGTGCATTTTTTCCCCATAATCAGGGTTCTTCAGATATTACACTGGACTCTGTTCCCTTGCATTCTGTTGGCTCTCTGGTAACCAGGCAACTATAGATCTTAGCCTTATTCTACCAGGTTAAAAGGCTCATATGGCTTAGTGCAGACTCCTAATGTAGTAGGATCCCCGTCTCATGGGACTAAGCTTGAATTTATTAACTTCATCTGAACAGTTTCACAATTTAGTTTCTTCTTGGCAATACATTTTGCAGAAAGAGAATACCTTTGCAGCTTCATTTCTTAACAATAATTTTTCACCGTATTTTCATCCTCTAACACTCAGAAGACTACACCTTTTAAAATAATGACAGAAAACAGAAAAAAACCCAAACACAAAGATAAATACACATATATTGTCAGAGAAAAGAGGAAAAAAACATATAAAGTGTTTTTTTTAAAAAAAAGAGATATCATATTAGCAGTAATTACATTTCTGCATATAGTTATATAATACAATTATTCAAGTATGTATATATTTTGAATACATTTATATAACTATTATTTTAACCTACTGTATTTTGTATAAATGAGTTCCATATTTCATTACAGTTGTCTATATAAAGTCTATGTCTATAGGAAGTCTACTCATACAGTAGGTGGAAGGGCAATCAGGTCTATTTAGTGAAAGAGGCCATATATTTATCTTTCCAATGCTGCAATATCAATCTTTTGATCATAGCAAAGGAACAGAGAAGTGACTTACATTGACTGGTTGTCAAATTCCATGTGTTAGTTATGTAGTTCAAGAGAATACTATCATCTGAAAATTTTAGCTTTGATCACACTATTACATTTATATAATTCAGTACTTTCTTCCAAAACTTAGTAAGTTTAAGAAGTTGTAAAAACATGTTTTAAAGAAGCACTGCTGTTTCTTCAACAAAATGCTGTTTTTGACAGTCCTTTTCAATACAAATATAACAGAATCCAATAAATTCTAAATATTATTTTTTGATGTATATGTCATATTTGAGGTCGATTGACACTCTTGCTATAGAAATTAAAACACTTTCTGATTGTCTAGGAACCTCAAATATATCTCAGAAGACTACATAAAATATATGCTTCATCCCCATGCCAGTAGTAGCTTTGATTTTTTCTATCATTCTGATGGTCATTATGTCCTAAACATTTGGCTGCTAGCTCTAAGGTTACTTGTCAGCAAAGTCAATTTCTTATTACAGTTGTCTTTGCTTAGAGAGCAAGACACATTTATGCTTTTTGAGTGGATCAGTTTCTATCTACGTGCAATTCCAGGGACAAACGGGTTCTTTGTCAAGACACTCTTTTAAAGGCCACATCCAATTTCTATCTGTATACTTTTCCACCAAGTATCATCTGAACTCAAGTGATTCCTCCATGCAAGGGATGCTAGGGAGGACTTCAACTTCTATGTTGTTTTGGTAGCATATTTTGATTAGTTACTCATTTCTTCCTGTTACTCAGGCTGGAACAGGAATCTTCTAGGATCTTTACAGTGTTTTTCCCAATGGATGGATATTATTACTCTGTGCTAATAAAGCTTCCCCTGTAGAGCTCTAAGGCTAATTCTTGCAAAGCAGCTACTTGTCTCTGTCTTCTATTTTCATCAGACTTTATTAAGTGAATACTAGGACACTATATGTTGTTGCATTCAGACATGCTGTGTTTTTTCTTCTGTCCTTGCTTAGGATCAAAGCCCATTTCTCCATGTAAGCATGCAAAGTTGCTAATCATCCATATGTACAATACACACCACAGACTATAAATTAGCGCTTACTGGTAACATAATTCTTCAAATGTTATTTTCATACAACCCTCAATTTTCCTTTCTGTAGTTGTTGCACTTGTATAATAAACTTGGATTTCATGGTTGCTGCAGCAATTGCAGTGAACAAATGGAAAAAGTGAAAAACGTCTTGCCTAGTTTTGCACAAGCACTTCTCAGTCTCTTTAACCATAATTAAAACATACATATAAAATAGACTGACTACATCAAATTTGACGGGAAAGTTCCCTCCTAAGCCAGGCTGGAACTAATAGCCATTTACTTTGAGACTTTCCAGAACTGATTGCTACAGTCCGAGACTGTTCCACTTTAGTCATATTAAAATAATCTGTTGATTTTTTAAAAAACATATATATTGTGAACAGATGTTGGGTCGATTCAACTATTCGACAAATAGATTTTCATATCTAAAATATTTGTTTAATATAGGATTTTTGTTAAATATGGATGGGAAATTTAATAATAATTTGTAGACCTATTACGTAAGGAAAGGGGAACACATTATTTTTTGATGTATCTTTCAGCATTTACCCTGGGTGGATTTTTTTTTTATATTTAATGTTAGAATCACAATTTTTTTTTGTACACAATTTGTTTTTCTCTGTTGTTAGTGTTGGATGTTTGTTAATCTGTTTTTTTCTATGTTGTTTTTCTCTTTTGTATTTTAGCTCTGGCAATAAAATGAAAATAAAATTAATTAAAAAAATAGCTTGGGTTTGTTCATTTTCTAAGTCCTACTTTTTCTCAAACCTTTATACAGGTGTTTCTCATAGATGCATACAGATGTAAAAGGAAATGGGATCAAGAAAGGATTTTGTCACAACTAACATACATAAAGTGGTACAAAGATCCTCTTGTGCTACCTTTTCATCTTTTCTTTAAGAAAGATTATAGCCATTGTGTTTTCAAATCTCATCTTGTTAGCTGCTGAGATATTCGGAGGAACCGTTATCTATTACAACAACCAAAAATCTTTCTCTTTTAAAAATATGTGGGAAACCAAACTGGAACAAAACATTCAGTGTGGCCAGAAGAACATGGAGTTGAAAAGCCACTGCTTGTTGCACATGTTGTTCAAGAACTGGTATTTATCCAAAATAGGAACAAATTATGCATCTTCAATAAATGTTGAATCATAGTCTTCTTCAAGATAGTAGGTATAACTCTTACAAATTATCATTTGTAATATCTGAGGTCAAAACTAATTGTGCAGTCCTGGCTAATTTTGGTAACTAGGAAGAGTAATATTCTAATAAGAAGCCTTTCAAATATATTGTTATTTTCAACAAAAACTGAACAATATCTGTAGCAATTAAGGTGTTGTATGTAATTCTAAGAATTATGTATACAACTGAAAATAATGTTATTTGCAAAATGCAAAGCAGATTGGTCTTAATGGGTTTCCATTCCACCGGTTCATTGCTCAACCTAGATCAGGGGTAGGTAGGCAACCTTGGCTCTTTTATGACTCGTGGACTTCAACTCCCAGAATTCCTGAGCCAGCCATGCTGAGGGGAAAGGGAGAGGTTTCCAAGCTGAGCCATGCTGGCTCAGGAATTCTGGGAGTTGAAGTCCACGAGTCATAAAAGAGCCAAGGTTGCCTACCCCTGACCTAGATGAAGATGATAATTTATCAAACAAAACCATAGTATTAGCTGGTGTTATATAGATATAACAGTTATGAAGAAGTAATTTCTTTACTTTCACTGCAACAGAAAATGAGCTCTAACTTGACTTTCATAATCTTGAGTTGCTTCATGAAGATGATCTTGGTGTTTTCTCCAAGAACAAAAATTTCTCCAAGAACAAACATGTTAGAAATGTTAGCAAGTCTTCTGAGATTACCACCATAATCCTGAAAATGCCTATAATCCCATCCTACAGTTCAGTCTTTTTCAAAATCCATAACTGAAAAGATTTTTCATTGTGAATAACCATTTCAGAATTGACAGAAACACGTCTGAAAGGCAGTTCATCCACTCTCTATTATTGTATTCAATTGCTCACAATGTTTATTTCCTTTTTAATTGGAGATGCAATTACTATACATAAGAGAGACAACAATGATACTTAAAGAGGTCCTCATCTATTAACCTTACTTGGGAATATATCACCAAAACCTCAAGCACTATACCCATCTAGAGATTATGTTTCAACATACAGGGAATCTTCTGGAGATGTATAAAATGTTCTTTGCTTACATTTTAGAATGACACTGCCAAAACTGATTATTCTTATATTACCAGCAAGATGCAAGGGACCACTATGACATGTCTGCTTCCACGTAATGTTTGAAGGAAATGGATTATATGGGTGGAGATGGTGATGTGGTCACATCCCAATGCTAGTGTTACTATGTAAAGCATGAATTATTCTTTAATGGTGTAACTTAAGAAAGCAAAGACGTCATGACTTTTAACCTCAAGAATAAACCTTTAGACTTTTTTAAGCATCTAGCACTATGTTTTTACATTAACATATAACCTCATGGCCATAAAGGATAATTTTCATTGCCTCTGAGCAAAGGTAAGTTCACTAATGAAACTGTATGGCAGATAAAATAAAAATAAGTCATATTTTCCAACTTAGAGGTTGCTAGAAAGAAAAGATCAACACATGTCTAACTATGCATCTATTTTTTCCTCCCTTTTTTACCCTATTACATTAACTATATGGAATATACCAATTAGGCAGAAACCACCTTAAAACAGAAATTGAAAGGTTTTTGAGCTTTGCCTCTGGATAATTTCATAGTGATGCATACCCTTGTCATTTGACAATGATCGGAAGGGAGTTATGGCATTTGTGGGTCTTTCACTTTACCCACATGCCCACACATTTCCTCTCTGTTGTTGTGCTTTGGGATTTGATTCTTTCTGGCCTAGTTTGCAAGAATAAAGGATGCTTCAGAAATGTAGTATTATGGACAAGAAGGGCCAGATATGTAAGAATCCTTATATGGCTTGGCACTCATCTACTGTGCCACTGATTGATAACTTATCTGGTATAATCCACCCAACCATTTGCAGTGGTTACGATTGCTCATTCTAAGTATATTTACATTCTGGCCATGTGTGGATTCTGTCTGGTTCATGGTGAAGCAATCTTTGTTTTATGGGATCAAAAAAGAAATGAACTGAATGTGCTTCTTCTCCATGTTTTTAAAGAAACACTGAATTAGAAAGGCAGGGTATACCCAGGAAAAAAACAACTTTTTTTCTCTCTCCATCTACTCCTCTATAAAACAACAGGAAGCAATCGGAACAAATAATGCGGTATGAAACTGCTAAGTAATAAAAAGGTATGATTATTGCAATTGAGCATGCCAGTTTTATGTTCCCTAGAGAGCTACCAGCAGTGAATCAAACTGTAGATTAATAATTGATGCTCAGACTCTCAAGAACTGGAAAACAGCAAGGATTTATTTTTCCTCTGATGTACATATAATTATGCCACAGAGAAACTGCACAGAAAGAAGACGTATTGTTGTGGTGATGGGGAAAGAATGGATGTTGAAGGGGGATATCAATGTAAAAGTTTCGAAATTTACAAAAGCCCCCTAAAGCAGAGATCTCCAATCTTTTGGGCACCAGGGACCAGTTTTGTGGAGAGAGGTTTTTCCGTGGACTGGAGGGTGCATGGTTTTGTATGCTGCCTGCATCCCACAGATAGGACTTTGCTTGTTTGTGCAGACTGGGTGCTGGCATGCCATGGCCCGGTAGTGGTCCACGCACCGGGGGTTGGGGACTCCTGCCCTAAAGTAAGTTATGGGGGACAGGCAGGCCTCCATTTCTTTCATACTGAAACAATTATTTGCATTAAGGATGTTATAGCTCATTAAAATGGTTGCTTTCTTTCATTTAATTGAAAAACATCACATTTGATTAGTTGTGGAAGACCTAATCCAAATTCTTCTACTGTCACTCTTCCAATATTTATTGCTTTAGGCAGAACAAAGCTTGATCATCTATGACCCCATGCGAGATAAGGGGAGAACACATTTACCTTGGTCAGTTAAAGACCTAGTGGTGGTATTGTTTCAATAGGCTTAGCTTGGTTAGTTGTGTGTATGAGAGAGTGGGAGGGAGGGAGGGAGGGAGGGAGGGAGGGGGAGGATGTGATTTAAGATATTGTTCAAACCAAATCTGGATGGTTAGTTTATGATTCAAAGTATTGTTTCAATCCAGAAAATCGATTATTGCAGTCATCAAAAATATTGTGTAAATAATAGTATACAGTAATAGGAACCAAGGCAGATTACCTTGATTTTTTTTCCCCTTCCCGACAATCGTTTGTTCTCAAAGACTGCCTGGACAAGACCCTGCAGTATTTTTGGTATTTTTTTAATTAGATTTTTTTTAAAATCCTGTCTTTATTAGTTTTATAAATAACTCAAGGTAGTGAACATATCTACTCCTTCTTTGACCCATTTTCCTCACAGGAACAACCCTGTAAGGTACCGTAAGTTCGGCTGAGTGAGAATGAGTGGCCCAAGGTCACCCAGCTGGTTTTCATGCCTAGGGTGAAACTAGAACTGACAGTTTCCTGGTTTCTAGGTTTGCACCTTAACCACCACATCAAACTGACTCTCATAGCTTCGTTTGTGACTACTTTAAAGTCAGATTGAGACTTGAAAATTAACTTCTTCTTTCCTTTATACACAAAGTCATTTCAAAGAACAAGAAAATTAACCAGCAAGGAGAAAGAGCAGTATAGCTTCTCGCCTTTCATACCGATTCATCATTCATGAAGGTTTCTGTTTGTTTGTTTTTTTATATGATACAATTCTTGTTTCCTGGTCTTTGAGGCAAAGGGCAGTGAATGGTACTATAAGAGGACTATGTCTTCCCTTTTTGAAGCTGAGCTGAGCTCACCAGGCTTTGGATGAGCAATAAAAGGTGAATCCCACGTTAGCCTATCAAACTGAGGAATATTATCTAGCTAGGTCAGTGGGATTCATGCAAGCCAGTTGTTAATTTGTTTCTAAATGCAAGTGTTTCTAAAAGCAAAGGAGGATGGCAGTCTGACATCTATCCTGGCCCCTAACCAGAAACTGCTTGTATCCAGACTCAGGCTCCCCTCAAAGGACAGTGCCCCTCTCCTTGGCAAGAACTCCCTGGATTTAGCTTTTTGCAGGGCATGTTGAGGGTAAAACATTACCAGACTAGCTCCTCCAAAGATGCATGGTGATGTCAGTCCAGAAGCACCTGGAATTAAGCCCAAGGTGAGATGCTGCCTCCATTAACTGGAGAGCTAAGGGGAAAGAGAAGGGAAAGTAACTCCCACTAGTTGGGAGCCATTTCTGATTATGAGTCCTGATGGTCTTGCCCAGGGGTCTTCAAACTTGGCCCTTTTATGACTTGTGGACTTCAACTCCCAGAATTCCTCAGCCAGCTTGTCTGGCTGAGGAATTCTGGGAGTTGAAGTCCACAAGTCATACAAGGGCCAAGTTTGAAGTCCCCCTGGTCTTGCCTCCTGCTGATCAACTTGCCCTGCTTTTACTGATCCGGAACTGATTGTTACCCAATTTATTTCAGTTATTTAAGAATCCTAGAGGTATAAACAAAGATAAATATTTTACCTGAAATGTACCTATTTGCCTTTTCATCTCCATCACTGAATCTTACCTTTTTGTTAATGGTGAGCAAAGCATGTATTGCAGACATGTCAAACACAAGGCCTGGAGGCCAGATGCGGCCCGCGAAGTGGTTTCATGTGGCCCACGAAGCCATCCTGGAAACAGTGAGGGAACCGCCCCCTCTGCCTTGGCCCTGGCCCAGGCCAGCCGGGAGCCAATGTACAATTTTGTGGTGGCCATCTATGCTGAAACGCATTCAGTCTTAGCTCCATAAGCCCCCCCCCTTGCATGGCCTGAGAGGAACAGTGATGCTCCTCCAGTGGACCATGCCTTGGCACTTGCCCTGGTCCCACCCTCTTCTGCCAGAGACCCTGAGATCTATCCCACTCCTGCCCAGACCCCCACAGGCACCCTTGATGTGAACGATGTAGAGCTGGCCACACCCACCCAGTAGGCCACACCCACCCAGTAGGCTGCACCCACCATGGCCACACTCATCTGGCCCCCTGAGGGCAACCACAATGCTGATGCAATTGAAATTGAGTTTGACACCCCTGATGTATTGGATGGGCTTCAAGAAACCCTAACGTTTGGATACAGGCAGCCCCATGGAAAAGAGACGCGAATACATGTGCATGCATGTGTACGAGGCTTCCCTGCAGAAAGGTGTAAGTTCGAAGCTCTTTGACAGGGATATCTGAGTGTTTTAGTCTACATTTAAAATATTGATGGTTAATATAGTCCTATGTATGTAGGTCATGAATTCCATCCAAGTTTATATGACCTTGGATACTACCACGGCAGTTAACAAAAACCACACTGGGTGTAAATGTAGTCCAAGTTCTGTCCTTTTCTTATTATTTGTTTTTCCTTACCAAATGAGAAGACACATACGTCCACAAGAGGAAGGAAAGCCAACTGAGGGTAAATTAAAAATATAGGTTGAAGAGCTGAACTCTTTCAACCTGACTGAAACAGTGTACTGCATGACCTGAAGCAGCATGCAACTTTAGGGGAGTAACTGAATGTAATTATCACCAAAAAGAAATAAACAAATTTTATTTTATTTTCCATTAAGAAAAACAAAACAAATAGCTGAAATGAACTGTAATTATTTGTCTGAGATATGCTTGTGTACCTTATGACCTGTCATGTTGATGCTCGACTGTAAAAGAGAAGGAACTTGAAACTGAGTTTAAGTAATCAAGCTCACCTATTTCCTCCATACCATCATTTTTGCTCAATATAGAGTTAAATGTCTATGGAGATTCTCAGTCATCCAGGTCATAGTTATCCCAAAAGTGCTTTTTCATGAGGCAACTGGACTTTCTTGTTTTTCTTTGAGACATTTCGCTTCTCATCCAAGAAGTTTCTTCAGCTCTGACTGGATGGTGAGGAATGGAAGGATTTATACTCCTGCAGACAGCTGTTCATTTGCATTCTTTTAGCAAGGCATTAAAGCTACCTGCAGGCTTACCTGTGTCTTCATGGTCACCTGACAAGTGTAAATGGGTGTGGAGCCTTTTTGGAACTGTTGAAAGGACTGTGATGTAGACTGGAAGTAGATGATGTTGGATCCCCCCCTCTGTTGACATAGATGACCTCTTTGACCCCTCTTTCAAACCAGCGGTTCTCTCTGTCCAAAATGTGGACTTTGCTGTCTTTGAACAGCTGTCTGCAGGTGTATAAATCTTTCCATTCCCCACCATACAGTCAGAGCTGAAGAAGTTTCTTGGATAAGAAGCAAAACATCTCCAAAGAAAAACAAGAAAGTCCAGTTGCCTCGTGAAGAAGCATCTTTGGGATAAATATATTGTTTAGTTGTTTCTTGATAAGACTTATAATATGCAATTGCACTATTTTCTTCATGGAAATTTATGTGGGTTCAGGCATTGCCATCTTCCATTCCTAAATCAATTGTGCTTTTCACTTTTTCCCCTCATTTATTCAAATTAATAATAATACTTTTTAAAACTCCAACAAAGGGGGAGGCAAGATGCTACACATTCTGATTAGTAGTTGCTAACAGTCCTTTAGTTATAAGTACCTTTAGAATCCAAGTTTGTGTTACTTGAAAGGCATAGCAAGGATTTGTATTTTATTCAAAGATAGATTGAAGGGACTGGTCCAGATTGTGATCTTAAATCAGTATGTAGAAGGGTCTGAAACCCTGCAGTCTGATAAAGCAAGGATCTCAATCCAATTTAGAACCATAGCTGATGCATAAAGTTAAAGCTCCTCTCACCTCACTCCACTCTTCACACCAAGATTCTGATCCAAACTGGGTCCTTCATGTTTGCTTCTGAATCACTAGCGGAAAGAAGATAGTAGCTATATCTTTGAAGACCTAGACTTAAGATTCCAATCAGTTGAACACAAAGGGCAATTCTAGCCTCTATCAAACTCCTGCCTAATTTCTCTCATACAGCTGCCTTTGTCCATCCAACATTATTTTGATGTCTCCAGCTTCTCCATGCCTGATTTTCATCTCTGTCCTCATTAATATTTGCTTTGGGGATTTAACTTTTTGCCTGTATCTGAGAATATGGACTCACCTCTGGCTCTTGACTCTTGGTATCCTTGGAATCTTTTTTAGATTCTGACCTTGACTATTTTGAACCACCACAAACCCATCAGGGCTTAATAAACCATTGTTTCTGCTGTTTGCCTAGTTCACCCAACAAACCATGCCAAATAATTGTAGTGAGCTGTATTGTCTTTTTCCATAGGCAGGAATGGGCAGCTTTATGGAGGCAGATAGGATATTCGGGGTTTTGCCATTTCCCCTATAAGAACTTATTATGTCCTTAATGACTACTGAAATAGAAGGAGTTCTAACAATATATGGGAAATGAAGAACGGGTTCCTTGACAGTGGCTTCATGGCAATATTATTATATAGTTTAGAATAGATAGTGAGTACTACTGGAAAGAATAGGTTTCCTACATATTTTCTGTGATTACATGTGCTTTAAGTAAAGCAGTTACAAACCTAATGATTACATTCACCCAACATGTTAAATTGACTTGTTTTAACTTTAGTTAACCTTTTCCGTGGCTGAAAATGCCCTGTGAATTCAGCCTATTTGGTCAATTTATGCTTTTTTTTAATTGAGCCAATTCAGAAAATGAGTTACTTCAATAATCAGTTTGTTGTGAGCATTGTTTTAAAATTTTCATTGTATCAAATAATGTTTCATTTTAAACCTACATATCCTTAATGACAAGGAAAATAGCAGAGATTTCCACAGCGACATCAGAAGTATTGCTTGAGATTACATTTGTTTCAATCAAATCACAAAAAGACCTGGCTTCTGGTTTGCCATTGCGGCTGCTGCGGCCACTGGAAGGCGAGCTCTGTCTTCCACGTTCGGTTTCGCTCCGCTGGGGGACCCTGGAAAGGGTCAAAAGTCACCCTGTAGGGGCGACGAGCAAAGAGGGGACTCCCGCTTGATCGCGGGAGGGTGGCAGCCCTTCCGCTCGATCCGGGGCAGCCCTCCAAACTGGCGAAGGAAAGACCGGCCATAGTAATATGGACCGTCACTAGGCTGCAGATAGCCGAAGTCAAACTTACCACCAAGCACTTCGAAAACAACACGGATGAAACTGGGTGAGATCTGATCTTCTCTTTACCCTAAGTACTTTCTTTTCCTGTAAAAGCTGCCTGAAGTATCTTTCCCCCTGTGAGGAGAGAGGGAAGGGAATTTCTATCCCACCCTCTAAGAATAGCGGCAACTGACTATCCAGGGGAATTAAAGCATTAAAAGAACAACTTTAATTTAATTGGATTTATATCTTCCTGAAACTTGGGGACCAAAAATTTTCCTATTTTAAAAAACCTTAAACGGCATTGGTCACAACTTGTGGTGAAGTTTGGTATTACAACTTGTTATTTCCTAAAAGAGACTTGGCTCGAAGTCCAGACCTTAGATAAGACTCTTCTGACCTTGGCATCACCTGTGAGAAACTCAGCTGCAAGAGAATAGTTGGGTGGCATAACTGGCCTACTTGAACTGTGAATGTAAACCCTTACTGACTTTCAGAGTTATATGTGGGGAATTGCCTTCCTATCTCTTTATTTGAGGAATATTGGTTACTATATGAGATGATGAAGTACCCTGGACTATAAAATATTGCTTGACAAATGACTTCTACTATAAAGACTATTTATAAACACGTGAAAGAGATGGATGAAGACCAGGAAAAGATCCTTTCCATGTTGAAAGCAATACATGAAACCATTCTTTCAGCTTGTGATAAAATAAGACCTAACATAAAAGATCAAGACACCAGCTTAGATATATAAGCCCAAACGTTGACTACAACCAAAGAACTAACAATGCAGAAGATAACAGAAGAAGTGGAACAATCAAATATCAAGACAGAGGACTCAATTGACCAACAAATACAGTTAATGGAAAATCCAGAAAAGGGAGTGACAACATTGAAAATGGAAAAGACTTTCTATATAAATCAGAAGAAATTTGAGAAAGAAGAAGAACAGATTGAATAGAAGATAAACATATATCAGGGCAATTATGGGGAATTGGAATAATAGAGAGACAACTTTATGAATACAAATGGGCTAGTCCTTCCAAAAAAATGGCAATTAAATGGTCTCCTTTATTTCAAATAACATATATAATAATAGAGGGAGATCCATTTGACGATCTAAAAGCACTGATATGGAAGCCTAGTTGGCAAAGGAAGAAGCCAGAATAAGGCTGAAGAAAATTGGGGTTTTGATTTATTAGAGGGGATTTCATATTATTAATCAGAGGGTTAAAGGGAGAAGTTGAGATAAGGGGAATTCTGGTCATTACATTTAAAATATTTGGAAATTAGTTGAAAATAAGGATTTTATCTGTTTAATATTTAAAAATTAGACCTGAAAGAAAAAAATTAATTATTATGAATATGTTTGATTTATTGATTAACCCAGGTAATATATACAATGGTTTTGATTTATTAAAGGGGATAATGTATTATTAAGTAGACGATATAATATGGTGGGAAATAGATAACTTTTAGGAAATAGAACAAGATTATATTCAAATAGATAAAATATGTATTTTGGATATTAGATTCTGTTATGAATTGAGATAAGGAAAATCTTGGTTACCTAAAACCTGAAAATTATAAATATTAAAGATTAAATTGGAATATTGATGGGAAACTAAAAATTTGGAAAAAATAATAACAGGATATGGATTGTTTATGAGGACTGAATGTAAAAAATAATTAAGATACGTATAAGCTAAAAATTTATTGATAAATATAATAAGAGTTGATATAATAAGAACTGTATTAGCTTAAATACGAGACAGTAAGTGTTAAGGGAAAAAGAGAGGAAATATTTGATGTTGTAACTTGAGATTTGTACTAAAGATTTTGTTATTGAATTATTGATTAACCCAGCCACCACGTTGCTTCTTAAATATTTAAATGTAAAATTGGAAAATTAATTGTCAAAGCATTAATATTATAAAACAACAACAACAACAACAACAACAACAACAAAAAGACTTCTGACAGGTGGAGAAGTTCAGGTTTATCCACACAAAAGGTGAGAGATCTACTCACGCATTTACAAGTCAGCTTACTACAGATATCACTAAAAGGACATAGGCTCCTGTAGGTCCTTATGTGTCTGGAGAACAGAATCTTTCTGGCCTAAACAGTACCCATTATCAGGCTATGTATTATCTGGGGGGATTGCCTCAGATAAAAACCAAATTAGCATCTCTCCTACAATAATTCACACTCAAATTGTGAAAAAACAAATACAAGAGAGCAGAAAGATTGAGAGCTCAGTTCCATTCTTGAACTTCCAACAAACAAAATTAGAATTATAATTCAGTATCTTTTTGCACGACTCCATTTGATCTGCTATTAAAATAACATAAACCATAGATGTGAAGGATGCCTTCCACTGCATGAAAGTATCAGGTATTCCTGAATGTGCCATGTCCCCTTTCTTTTCACCCACACTCCAAATGATGGGGACCTGGTTTCCAAATGAGTTTCTTCTAAAATGTATTGGTAATCTTAACTGAGATTGAAACATAACCATGGAATTTCCTGGATTATAATTTCATTTAAACTGATGTTATAAAAATACTACTAGAAAGGACAGTTACCAAACTGTGACTCTTCTGGAAAATGTAGCTACTTCAAATTGTTAACAGGAACTATACTGAACCACATCTGTCTACTCACTTCCTGAAAGCACATTGTATGCCAGTCATCTACAGTCTAGACAGCCACAACATCTTATCCTCCAGGCATAAGTGAAATAAAAACAACCAGAGAGGATGGTGGCTACCAAAAGCTTTTGTATTATGAGCCATTTTCACCAATAGTGCCTAAATGGCAAAAAATACTGTATATTTTCGTCCATCTGATATAAAATCTATATTGTTCACAATGCACAATTCTATTTAGAACTGACATTTTCCTATTTTCTATTATATATGTGATATTCAACAACTAACAGACTTCAGAGCCATTTTCTAATTAGTTACTTTTCTTTAGTCATCCAACCATTCTTACACAAATATAACTACAATAATGAAAAAATTTATGAGGGGTCCTTGATGCATTCTGAGTTTGCTTGTGTTCTTGCAGTTGTTTCATTACCCAAACTAAGTAATATCAGTGCACTGATGATGTTATCTAGGTTGGGTAGTGAAATGTCTGCAAGAAAACAGCCAACCTCAGAGAGCTACAAATATTCTTCTTTCTTGAAAGATTTTATATTACCTGGGTGATGCAAAATGATTCTATAATTTCCTAGGGTAGAAATGGCCTTACACACAAACTACAACATTGACATCACATTTTTGCGAGGCATATTGTATGAATCTGGCCATATATCCCAAAAATCTCTGTACTATTTTAAATTTTAAGATGTTACTCATACCTGAAGGAATATTTTTCTTTCTTCTCTAGATTTAGATTTTCTCGAAAGATGATCTGTATTTGGAAAAAGGATACTTCTGCATTATTATTATTATTATTATTATTATTATTATTATTATTATTATTATTATTATTATTATTATTATTATTATTTTTATACTGCTGACCATTGCTCTACAGCTGGATTTTTATTCAGCTCCTTGAACTTTATCCAATGACCTTCCCAATAAAATTATGCTTTATCTCTCATGATATAAAACTTATAAGAAGTCACTTCTATTCTGCAAACTCAAGGGTGGATGTCTTAAGAATTAACACGTCTTTGGAATGTATAAACTCAATAAGAGAATAAAATGAAGCTGTACTTGAACAAGATGGAGTTTTCAGTGATATTGGGGGGACTTTCAGATCTAATGATGTTGCCCTTCATCTTAAAAATCGATTTACAGCTCAGGGATTAGGAAGGTCCTTTTAGATCTAGAATCATTTATTCTAGACCACACATTTTATCAATGGTGGTGGTGGTGATGGGATTTATATCATCTTTGGCTGATAAATCTGTTGTCCTATTATTAGAGAAAAGAAACCTGGCATTTGTAAATTCACATAATAAAAATCTAAGACTGGATGGTTCAATTGTGGTTTCAATGGCATGGCCTTTAAAGATGATCCAGAAACTGCAAGCAACCTACAATGGAGAGCACAAATGATAATTAGCAACATTGATAATTTGTTAGTTTCTGACTCCAATTCAAGATCATTACACAGATTTCTTCTAAACTACTTCCAGGACTACTGTGCAGTGGTTCCCATCTTTTAAGGTCTTGTGGAGACACATTACACATCCTTCCATAGATCTATTTAATATAATCAGCTACTATACTTCTTTTCTTTCTTCTGGGCAGGACTGGCCTTTCCCTGGAAACATATTAGGAAATGGGAATAAATAATTTGTTATTCATTAGTGCATTTTTGTTCAGGCCTTTTATAGAAATTTATTTTTAGAGTTGTCATGCTGCTAATTTTTAACAGTGTGCTAGGTGAAGTTTATTGCACAAGCATTCTAACTTGTCTAGAGGCAAAAATGAGAGTAGACAGTTTTACTGTTTTAAATGAACAAACGCACATTTTTGGTACATATTGTGATGACCATCTTTAACAGCCCTCAACAGCTGTCAAATTCAGCTGTGTTTGTGTGTGTGTGTGTGTATGTGTGTGTGTATACATTTTAAAAAGCATTATTCCAGAGCTATTTTGGACTTAAAAGATTTGTGCTTTGCTGATGTCATTTTGCTTTGTTTTTTTATGGACACATCATAATATCTATATAGTGAAGTAGAGAAAGAAAACAGGAATATGCAAGTAGACAGTCTACCTCCTACACTGATGTCTAAGGGGGAAAAGTACCCAGCCTTTAACCACTAACAAACACCAGCCAATCTGGCACCTATTTTGTTTGTACAATTAGTGCTAAATTATACATACTGGCCAGCCTCCTGTATCTTAAATATATGTTTGATTTATTCACATATATTTGGAGGTGTGGCCTTCTAGAGATGGGGAACATGTTACCTTTGAAAAGCTGAACTTTAACTTGCAGTATGCTGATTGCATTTGCTAAAAACTGTAATTCCATAACATCTGGACAGTTAAATATGGGACGACAGAGAATGAGGTGGCTGGATGGAGTCATTGAAGCAGGAAGGCCTGGAGGAACGTTGTCCATGGGGTCGCGATGGGTCGGGCACGACTTCGCAACTAACAACAACAACTTGCTTAAATAAATTGAGGGAGACTAAAACCATACTTTTTTTTACCCTTTACAGTATCTCACTGCACTTCTATTTTTTTCTATAATTCACATGTAATTTTAAGTTTGGATTCTTCAGAATCCTGTTCTTAATTTTAAAAATTAAAAAATACCGGTACATCAGTTTCCTCATTCTCCTTGCTATATGGTAAATTGGGATGTATATTAAGCAACCTGGTTTCACTAATTCAAAATCTAATCCTTTTTCATGGGCTAAGTCAGTATTTTTAATTTTTTTAAAGATGTATGGTCTTCAACTCCCAGAATTCCCTCGTAGCATGCCACCCCCCAAAATGCCAATCTTTTATATTTTTCATTCAGTTAACCATGAAGGGCATTAAAGACAAAAGAACGTAGAGGGAGTTCTTTGCTTGTTATTTGTCTCTCCTTTTCTGTTTTTTCTTGATTAGAAGAAGCTTAGACATGCCTCTTCAGACTGATTCCTAAAGGAAGAATAAAACATTTTCTTCCTTTTCACTTTCCCCCACCAGGAGGAGAGCAAGCTCAGAGATTCAGGCTTTCTCTTGGAGAGTGTAACTTCCTAAGTAAACCTGTTTTTTTAGGATCTTCAACATTTTTTCCTATATATTTGAGGTACTATTCACACATACATGCTCTGCTAAACAGGGACCACAGTGAATGAAGTAGAAGATTTCAACTAGGGTTACCTTAGCACTTCTCTGAAAATGACATGTGGCTTTTAGCCGCATAGATAGAAAATTAAAGGAAGCCAGGATGAAATGCCTAAAAAAAAATACTGTAAAAACTGATATTAAAATACCATGGAGAAAATAATGTGTCCATCTCTCCCTAATGTCCATTAAATATGAAAGTACCTCATAGTGGTGATCCACATCATTTGCATCATTCTATATCAGTTGCATAATGACATCATTGCATGAATAAAGTAAATCACCATGGATGCCATTAAAATTGAAACAAGTTAATTGAAACAAAACTGTCTTGCCCAAACTACTTTGGATGCAATGCAGTTGTCTGTTACTTTTGGCGGTTGTTCACATGGAAATTAGGTCCATTATATCCAAGGTTCATTAGTGGGAATCCATTTAAACAAGATTTCATTGTTGTAACTGTTGAATTATTTACATATTTATAATTGAACCTAGAATTTTTTAGTTAATTATTGTAGGTTGACCCCCTTCCCCAAATTACCGATTGCAATATTACATTAAGTAATATTCTATTTGCTTCCCATATGTTACATCATAATTGGGATCAGGATTATCTTCCTATTATGTTTGGATGAATTATCAGAGCTGTTCCAAATTGGAGCTGATGACTGCTTTCCTGCCAATATTCCCAACCAACTTCAATAGCCAGAACTTTTCAAGATTGGAAAATCTGACTGGAGGAAGGAGGAATATCCGGAACTGGGCAGAAACTAGGGCAGTAGAAATATATAAAAAGGAGTCTCAAGCATCTGTCTCTACTTCCACACTGCTGATGTGGCACTTGCATGCTATGGGCTTCTTGGAGTAGTTTGCTCCAAATAATTTTTTGAATTGAGTTATTCAAGAATCTACAAACAGGATGGATGGATGGATTTATCATTTTATTGGATTTGTAATCTGTCCCAATCAGTGGTATATAATGAAAAACCAAACATAATAATAGTGACCCAAAGGAATATCACAAAGAATAATCATAAAAACAGAATAAATCACAAATAAAACCCCAGATATGCACTCACAGTCAGTTAATGGTGGGACCAAATATACGGTGAAATAAAATACGGTATGTCTAGCTTGCTGATGGAACTGCAGCCAAGAGGAGGCTACCCAGACTTCTGGAAGGAGGGAGCTTTCAGTAGGCAGCTCTTGAATGCAATTTTCTAACAGTGGACTACTTTGCCAGTTATCTTACCACTGCATCTCATTCACCTGCAACTTTAGCATTGTCCCCAAAGACGACTCCATTTAGAACCTGTTGGTAAAATTCTTAACATCCACAGAAATATCGCAAAGAGCAAAATAATTAGTAAAGCTTCTAATCAAACTATGCAGCAAATCTGGAGAACGACACAGTAGCCAACAGATTGAGGGGAAAAGTCTGTTTACATACTAATACGAAAAAAAGGAGACTTAACAGAGTTTTCAAACTATAATACAACATCCTTAAGTTCACATGCTAGGAAAATAATGCTTAGATCATTTGATGCAGATTAAAACTATATGGAAAGGGAAATGCCAGATGTTCAAGCTCGCTGTGGAAAAAGCTGAGGAAAAAGAGAGGTCGTTGCTGATGCACCTTAGGCAATTGAGAAAGCCAAAGAATACTGAAAAAAAGGCAGTATATACCGTACTTCATTGATTATCAAAAGATCTTCATGTCAAGCTGTGAAATGTTCTTAGGAAAAATGGGAAGTCCACAACATCCCATTGTCCTCATGTGAAACTTAAACACAGTTCAGGAAGTCACTGTATGGAGAGAACAGACTGGCTCCTAGTTGGCAAAAGAGCGTATAATGGCAAACAGACTGGCTCCTAGTTGGCAAAAGAGCGTATAATGTCTATTTATTTAACTTACCTGGTGAATACATATTGAGGAAGCTGGATTGAAAAAAGTTGAGCATGGTTTTAAAATTGGACACAGAAACGTCAATATCCTGCACTAAGATGATGACAATACTGAGAGCTGAAAATGCAAATGATCTGGAAGCTGTAGTAATGAAAATGAAGAATGACAGTGAAAAAACGAGACTAAGATTAAATATAGAGAACAAACTAATAACCGTAAGTACAGCAGACAGCTGTAGAAATGGACAATGAAGACATTAAAGCGGTTAGTAGTTTCTTCCATTTAAGATTAGCTACTGTATGAGCAGTAAAGGAACCAGCAGTCTATCCATTTGGTAGAATAGAAATCAGGCTTTGGAAAAGATGTTCGGATATCATGACATGTGAATAGCTGCAAAGATAAGAATAATGCAGGCTCTAGTTTGTCTCTGTGAACTATGGAAGTGAAAGTTGGACTCTGAAGAAGCAACACTCTAGGGAAGCAAAAGTTGGACTCTGAAGGAAGAGGACAGAAAGAGTATCGACGCTTTTGAACTCTGGTGTTGGAGAAGATTCTTGAAAATACCATGGTAGCCAAGAAAAAAAAATGTGGGGGAGGCGCAATGGCTCAGCGGTTAAAGATGATGAGCTTGTCAGTTGGAAAGCTGACAGCCTGGGTTTGACACCCGAGCACCATGCAAGGTGTCAAACCATGCTGGGGCAGGGAACTCCCATTCCCTGCCCCAGTTCCTGCCCACCTAGCAGTTTGAAAGCATGCAAATGGGAGTAGATAAATAGGCACCACTTCGGTGGGAAGATAACAGCATTCTGTGTGCCCCAGTGGATAGTCATGCTGGCCATATGACCACGGACATGTCTTCGGACAACGCTGACTTCCTTGACTAAGAAACAGATATGAGTACCACCTTCCAGAGTTGGAAATGACTGGACAGGAGAAACCTTTACCTTTAAAGTCATGTATCTTAAAAATAATAATAATAATCCAAAGTTTTTGCTTGAGGTACAAATGACCAAACTCAAGTTACCATAGTTTGGACACATTTTATATGATGCATTCATAAAGAAAGTGAAAGAAAATAGTACAGAGCAGTGCCTTTTGGCTACCATACCTGTAACATCTACACAGGCACATGATGGAAGTAAAGGGCAAATAAATGTTGTTATATGCTGATGACTCAAAGAACAAAGAGTGCAAAATGAGGTCATTTTTAAGTACTTTCCATACCAGATTACATTTGTCATATTTCTTAAGGAAATATATGTTAAAGTACATTCTATAAAATTGCCCTGCTGATAAGTTAAAGTCCAATGCTGACTCTTTACTTCAGCTGCTTTGGGGGAAATCCCTTGTTTTTTTTTGCAGAACTTTCACATAATTACTGGAGTACTTTAATACCTCTAGATACCTATCACTTTGTTTAAAATGCTACTTTTCTCCATCAGATTGGTATATCTAGCATAAATCTCAAGAGTTAATTAGGTACTCTTATATTAATTAGACACAGTGAGTCAAAATCACTGATCTGATCTCTCCAGACAAAAGTTTCTTGCCATACAATAGGGGCTTTCCCCCTTACGTTAGATTATCAAACATTACAGTGGGAAGCTTTCAGAAGATAAAATAAAACAATTTGCTGTGCATGAGGAATGTCCCAAATTCTTTCATAAATTTCACAAGCCTAGCAGGTTTTAGAAGATGGTTTGACTTAGGTAATTAAGCACTGGATTCCACCCATATTAATTTGAGCCTTAGTGTGTCCCCGTCAATTCATATTGACTCTAACAATGTAAATCCCTTTGTTTACAGGGCTGAGTTTCTGTGGTCTTCCATAATCTGCACAATTACCTTGAAACACAGCCTTGGCTTAGAAAGATAATGCCATGCACACTAATTCTGGCACCAGAGGGAGAACCAGTTCTTTTTGTCTAATGAGTATGAAATAAAGAAGCAATGGTTCCTGCAAAACAGAAAGAGTTGACACAATTACAGGTAGTCCTCGACTTATAACAATCCATTTAGTGACCGTTCAAAGTTACAATGGCACTGAAAAAAGTGATTTATGACCATTTTTCACACTTACGGCCTTTGCAGCATCTCCATCATCATGTAATCAAAATTCAGATGCTTGGCAATTGGCTCAAATTTGTGACTGTTGCTGTGTCCCCAGGTCATGTGACCCCCTTTTGCGACTTTCTGACAATCGAAGTCCATGGGGAAGCCAGATATTCACTTAACCATGTTACTAACTTATCAACTGCAGTGATTCACTTAACAACTTTGGCAAGAAAGATCGTAAAATGGGGCAAAACTCAGTTAACAAATGTCTCACTTAACAACAGAAATTTTGGGCTCAATTGTGGATGTAAGTCGAGGTCTATCTTTATTTTGCTTCCTTCATGTATACTGTATTGTTTTTTGTATATATTCTGCATTCAGTTTTCTTTAAAGAATTCTTTATGGGTATCTATGGGTGTACAAAACATGCGATAAATTTTGCAATTCTCCCTGAAGCTTCCTTTTAAATCCTTAAAATGTTCTGTCCAAACATGAGGGGAAGTTAATGTTTGGCTATCAGTTATAATTTAAAATCATTGTTTAATAAACATTTTTATTATCGATAACATACTTCTCCATGCTTCTTTGAAATTCCTCAAGAAAAATCTTAAAAATTAATACAAATGTTACTTAGGCAAAGAGAAACACTTGTAACTGAAACAGATGCTTCCAAAATAGCAGCAGCATTCTGAAAACATGGTAGACTTCTAAACTTGGTATTTAGAAACAGAATTGATATTAAATTGTCTAAACCCCCTAACTAATGACCTAGTTAATCCTTTGTCTTGTTTTCCAGAGTCACCACTAGACTGCTAGATCAGTGGCTCCAGCACTTCAAATGCACACAGATGCATATCTCAAAAAAAAAAAAAAATCCAAACCAAACCAAACCAACAACAAAAAACACACAACAGTACTGATGTAGAAAACAACGTCATGCCAACCACCTTCACCTCCTCGATGCTGGAATTCTATGAGAAGTTTAATGAGGAAGGTGGTGATGGTGGTTTAGAACATTTTGGGAGCTGCCCTACTGCTGCTACCTGCCTGCCTACCAAGCAAGAAAGGCATATGGAGGAATTGGATTCTTAAGAAAAAAGGACCCCACTCCCCAATTCATTCTCTTATGAATCAGCGCACCACGAAGAAAGTAATATATGCAAGATTGTTTTTAAGTTAGGACTGTGTAGCAGAGGGAGGGATAATGGTAGCAGCAGGGTTTATAAGCATTATGTCCTCAAATCTGGCGGTGTCGTTAGCTAAATAACACAAGAGCAACACTCCTCTTTTAGCATTATAGCAATGATGGTGAACCTTGATGAATGATGAATACTGTTATACCACCCAAAACGTCATGGCATGTCAGCTTTGACACATGTATCATAGGTTCACCATCACTACATTATAGTTAGCTGAACTTTTTGAATCTGGGAGTATATATTTAGCTAGAGACAGGTAAGTACAGGTAATCCTTGACTCACAACCATTTGTTTAGCAATTATTCAAAATTACCATACAATCAAAAAAAGCGACTTATGGGCAGTCCTCGCCCTTACAACTATCACAGCATCCCCATGGTCACATGATCAAGTCAGGTCACATGATCAAAAGTGGGCAACTGGCATATAACTACAACACTTGCATCATCCCAGGATCATGTGATCACTTTTGTGACCTTCTTAGCCAGCTTTTCACAAGCAAAGTCAATGGGGAAAGCAGGATTCCCTTAATGCCTGTTTGATTCACTTAACAACTGTAGCGATTGACAATAACTGTGGCAAAAAGGTAATAAAATCGGTGCTTAACAACCGCCTTGCTTAACAATGGAAATTCCGATCCCAACACTGGTCATAAGTCAAGGACTATCTGTACGTTGTTCCATTCTTCCATTGTTTTTGAAGTGTTTTTGAAGCTAAAGGCTCAGCCAGTTATTTCACTGATAATACTGGCTAAGGAATTAAGGGATTGTTAGTTCACCAAACCTGCAGAGAGTCTTCTATTACAGGAGAAAGTTAGTGGAATTTTCATTCTGACGTGTGTCTCTTCCCCAATACAGAACTGCAAAAAATAACTTTTTCAGCATAAAAATGCTTGTGCCACGAGTCATCTTCTGAACAAGATTTTTATGGAAACATATGTATTTTCTTTGTACTTCATTATAAATGCTTATGTACATATTCACCCAGGTGAAAAAACAAAGGAATAGAAAGTTGTTGAAAATTGGAACGTGCTGTCTGAAAATCAAAATAACTCGGGACTCCTAAAGTATTGATTCCACTGTTAAAAGAAGACCAGATAATTTAAAATGTTACAAAATCAAAGAAATGTAGGTAAGTTTCAAAGAATCTTTTCCTCATAAAAAAGTATCACAGTATTTAAGGTGAAAATAGATCTCTTGCTGCTTTCACATCATTTCAATGGAAATATGGGAAGCTAACCAAACCCACCTTCACAATACAATTGTCTTTGCGTACGACCAAAACTGAGCCCCAAATTTCTCTTGCTAAGACATTTGTTAAGTGAATTTTGCCCCATTTTACAATCTTCCTTGCCACAGCTGTTAAGTGAATCACTGTTGTTAAATTAGTGACACAGTTGTTAAGTGAATCTGGCTTCCTCATTGACTTTGCTTGTCAGAAGGTCACAAAAGGTGATCACATGACTCTGAGACACCGCAACCGTCATAAATGTGAATCAGTTGCCAAGCATCGAAATTTTGATTATGTGACCATGAGGATGCTGAAACGGTCGTGTGAAAAAACAGTCATGTCACTTTTTTCAGTGCCGCTGTAACTTTGAACGGTCATTAAACAAACTGTTGTATGTCAAGGACTACCTGTATTAGATTTTTTATTTATTTATTACAACTATTTATATACTAGCTATTCCAGAGACTCGATGGGACTGATGATTTCATAAAAGCAACAATCATAAAATTTTAAAATCACATATTAACCACCTTTCACAGATTCAGCTCCAAAATTAAGCCATCTAAAGATCCATGAAAAACAAAGCAGACACCCAGCCTTATTTTTAATTTCCAAATGCCTGCTTGAATAAAATTATATTTCTGGCCTTATAGAAGACCAATATATTGTAGTAGGCCCCACCTCACCTCAAGGTAAGGTTTTCATAAATGTTGGAGCTATAGCAGAAGTCTGGCTTCAAGTTTCCAGCCCTTTTACTTCTCATAGGTTTGGGATCCCAAACATTCCCTCTCTTGATGTCTGCACCGGGTGGCTGGAATCACTTTGGAAGAAACAGTTCTGGAAACATCCAGAAGGTGAGCCTCAAATGAATTGGAACTTTGAATTGGATTTAGAAATACTGTTGCTATGTTGGTGAAACAATTCACATCCGTGAGCAGCTAGGCTACTACTGTTCAACCAAAGGTAGTTTCTGTTGACTTCAGAGGCTGCCCCATGGAAAACATGTTACAATATGTGATTAAGGACAGAGCTTTCCTTGTCCAGAACGGGCAGCTACTGAAGATGGGCAAAAGTTCCAGCTGCTGCTTGAGAATGATCTGAGAGTCCAGGAAAAAACAACAACCCAGGCCATGGACTTCTTCAAGTGAGGTAGAAGCTGAGCCAATTGAAGAGAAGCTGCTTCCATACAACTAAACTCCAACAAGCTAGGAATTATTCAGAAAATGGGATATGGAACGGCTATTTTTATGCCTATTTAGACCTTCCCATTAACACACAAATATTCCTTGCTAAAATCATTGTATAATGAAGTCAAAGGAAAAAGCAAAAAATATCCTCGTAAACTGCTGAGTAATCCCTTTAGGATGAGGAAAATTCCATAAGCAGAAAGAATAAGAGATTATTCTTATTAACAATTATAATTAGCTGTTCCCACCCTGCCTGACAAAGCCATCTTACATGTTAATAATACAAAACAACGTCCAACAGCAGATAGCCTTCATTTTACCCATTCATAATGTGCAGCTTCTTTACCTCTGTCCTTAATTCCCAGACAGAGTTCATGGATAACAAGTTGAGGGAAGAACCAGAGTGAGTCACTGGTTTGCTTCAGTGTAATTTACTGAATAAGCTACAATTAACCGGATTCCCACTTGACAACAAACAGGGTTTACAAATCAGAATATGTAACTTCCCCCCCCCCAGTCTTTTTCATTCTTTCATAGTATTCCACTAGAAAATTTTCCTGTGATATTCACTGGGCTGCCAATGTAGATTTTACTCCTGAAAATTCTTGAATGAATAGATGTTTATGTATGTCTTAATAGAATACAGCATCTGAGATATCCATAGATTAAGCCACACCAGTTGAGTGCAAAACAGTGTTTTCCAGTATTCCAAATGAATTAAATGCATTGTCTCCAGTCATAAGAAAATAAGTTATTAATTAAATAGCTCATAAAAACTAATAACCTTTATAGTGAAATCCTATGTATCTTTGTAAAGTCTGTGTTGAGTGTGTTTTACTTCCCTACAAGCAAACATAAAACTGCAGTTTTAAATTACTTATATCTAATTTGGTCCGCTGATTTAATTGGAATTTATTTTCTATGGCTCACTGGATATTACATTCATACTAACTATCTTATTTCAAAATTAGAATTCAAACCTAAAGGGAAAAAAAGCTCTCTTTTTGTTAGAAAATGAACATTCTTCTGGGGTTTAAAGTGATTTTTAAAAAGTAACCCAGCATATTCATTCCTTAGATAAGACTTTTAACTTTGAATATAGGAGGATTATAATAAAACAACCTTATCAATATTATTACAAACAAAGTCTGGGACATTGGCTAATGACAGCACTCCAATGCAAATATCAGTTATATTTTGGTTTTGCAACTGTCCTTGTCTTTGAGCTCTGCACAGATAAATTCATCACGTTATCACCTTTTCACTGTGAAAATAAAAGATCCCATTCACTCTGCATGCCAAACTCATGGGCAGTCACAATTATCTTAGTAAAGGAACCAATCTGAAAAAAAAACATGAAAAAGACTTTTTTTCTTTGTTTACCTGGGCTGTCCAGAGCATATTTGTTTAAGAGTTCTCTAAATCATGCTTGCTGAATTAGTAAGAATTTATATGTGAGCATTTACAGCGAACTGGCAGGCAAGTGTTATTCATAAAACAAGTTGTGCCCACTTTTTCTTACAAATGTTGCCATTCCAGTTAAATGTTTGTGCTTACATACACTCACACTCCTACATACAACTGGTCTTAATCCAATTTGAAAACCTTCCTAGGGGAAGAAAAATAAATTGAAAAAAAGTTGGTCAATGGGAAAAGGAGGCAACTACCTTAGGTACCTTACTTTGGATAGTGCAAGAAATCCCAAACTAATTGTAGTTAATTTGTTATTATAATATTTCCACAGTCCAGAACAACTATCTGGGATTTTCAGTCCCAAGAGCCAAAATAGCTTGACTGGCCTAGAATAATCTAGATTTTGGCTGTATGTGCACATATAGATTGCTCTGCCACTTTTGTTGCTTGAGCCAGCCCAGTCAAAGTAGTAGGGGCCCTACTTTCTCCCAGCTAAGGGTTTTCAAAAGAACCTTAGGGTTAAGAACAATATGTTTTTCTTATAAAATTTTGCCTAAAAACTACAAGGAACGAGTGTATTGATTATATTTTTGCAAACATGTCAGGAAGTTAAAATAGTTAACCTGTTGCAGATTTAGATAGTGACAAACATCTGGATGTTCCTGAAAACAAAGTTAATAAATGTTTTAAAATGCAATTCTAGCAATTCTGTACCACTTCATTTATACCTAGCAGTCTCTGTATTGGTCTCTAAATACAGGAAGCTTCTGCCATGTTTCTTTGGCAATGATCCAGAAAGGACTGATCATTAGGGGTGTGCTATCCTTTGGAATAGGGGCTTTGGGAAATATGGGACTTCAAATCCAGCATCTGCCAACAACCCATTAAAGCAGCCATGTCTTTTCCCTTTGGATTACACGTGTAGAAAGGCTGCTCGGTCTTTGGATTTACAACTCACCACGGCCAACTTGCCATGGCTAACTTGTCACGGGACAACTCACCATGGCTAACTCACTACAGGACGTGCCATGGGACAAGAATTACACTAACATTGAACAAATAGTCGAATAGAATAATTAAAGAAAGAATACCAAAGGAGGGGCAAAATAAAATGTGAATGACTAAAGTTAAAATATTTTTTAATTATTTTAAATAATTGACTTGTCAAATTGTCCACAGTGAATTGTCCTGTGGCAACTTGGCCATGGCAAGTTGACTATGATTAAATTGGCAGCAGTGAGTTGGCTCAGGCAAGTTGTCCCATTCTGTCTTTCTTTATCTCCTATTCTAGCCTTCAGTTCTTGTATTTCCTGACATTCTCTCATGCAAGCCAAGTACTAATTTGGTATTTAAACCCTTGCGTTAATTTGATTAAATTGGGCATAAGTTTTTACAATCTGCCAATTGCTTGATTTATCAATTAAGCCTACACATCAACTTTTTATCCTAGAGTTTTCTTATTTGGCATACTAAGTCCAAGTAAATTCCATTCTATTATTCCAGTATGTATGGATTATACCCCTCAATTGCAATCTATTATACACTTATCTGGGAATAGGTCCCATTGAATTCAATGCAACTTAGTTCCGAGCTATGATTACCCAAGGTATTGGCTTTATATACTTTTGTATTGTCTAGATCTGGTTCTTAGACCTTTCTTATTATATTCTTGCTTGGAACGATGTTCTATGTTCATATGCAGTCCTGCCATTTTCTCAAAAGTGTTATGATGAAATCCAGGTTGAGAAGGATGTTGCAGGTAAAATGATACCAAAATAGGCTCTTTGTTTGCAAAGTCTGGTTCATAAAAAAGAAAAATATTCACTTCATTAGGAGGGAATTTTCTCATCTGCCCACGTCTTTTTCCAGTATCTGGCAATATGAATGAGTTTACTGTAAAACATCATTCCCACTTCACATGATTCCTCAAACTCAAACCATGATTTGTGTCAGTTGCCAAAGCATTTCAAATCCCCTGAAGTTGCACATTGTCTTAGTGCAGAACTATCCGAGTGCTTTCACAGATTTTTGTTTCATAAGGCAACCTTTATAATATGCGTCCTAACAGCATCCTTGGAAGAATCTATTCCGCAGCAATCTTGCCAATGTGAGATTTGGCGCCAGCTTATATACTGCTTTTCACGTTTTAAACCAGCGTTCTGCTTCCTTCCCATCATTCCCAGCCCTGCGATTCCACTGGTTGGGGGGATAAGGGGGGGGGTACAGCAATTCGACCAGCTGCAAAATTGGGAAAGGCCGATGGTACCCATTGTGGCTCCGAGGAGCAATTTCGTTCCAGGTGTAGCCGTGGTCTACCTGGTTAAAGTCAGATGGGGGTCCTCCCAACCAAGAAGGCATCGCCTTCTGGCTTTCCCCAAAACGCCGCGTGCTGGGCTGGATCCAGCGCAGCGCGTCCCTTTCATGCCCTTGAGAGGTTTCGGCCTAAGCACCTCGCTGCGGCGGGCGGGCGGGCGGGCTGGAGGGCAGCCTGCAGCTCGACTGGTGCTGCGCCCAGGCCGCGGCGTTAGGAAGAGCAGGAGCGACAAAGCCTTTCCTTTTCCTCCGGCTCCTCTGCTTTCTCGGGGGGAAGACGCGGAGGAAGGGAAGGGAAAAAAAAACAAACTCACGAGGCGAGCCTGGGTAAAGCAGGCCACGTGCTCCACGCGCCAAGGGAAAGCTGCTGGCAAAGGGAGGCGGTTTTTTATTTTTTTATTTTTAAAGAAAGAAGAGCGGGGCGGCGCGGCCTTTTCCTAGCCGGCTTTCTCCCTCCGCTAGCGGCAAAGCCGGCCGCTTCTCCCACCTCTTTCTGTCCTCACAGCCCCGGAACGAAGAGGCGGGGGAAGGCGGGGGAGGCCGAGCCGCGCAGATCCTGTGTGATCTCCACGCCGGGGACGTGTGGTTGTTTGCCGCCGCCGCCACCTCCCCTCCCTCTCCGGCTCCCATCACTTTCCGGCGGCCGGGCTCGCCCAACTCGGGCTGAGGCGGGGCGCTCGGAGTTCAAGTGGGTGGGGTGGGGATGGTGGGGTGTGTTTTTTTTTCTTCCCCCCCCCCCTTGGAGGTTTTGATAATGGAAAAAGCGCCCGGCGATATTTCTGGCGGCGGAGGTAATGGTGCCGCCGGCGTCCCTCCTCCTTTTTTTTCCACCAGCGGCAGATGATTGTGTGGGAGGAGGGCAGGAGCTGCGGCGGCGGCGACAGGGATGGACTTGGTGTTTGGGATTTCTTGCTAAAGGGAGCAACACAACCGCTCCGCGCACCAGACCAGAAAAGGAGGCGGACGCAAGTGGGAGCCGCTGCTGGTCGCTGCCGCCTTGCTGGGGAAAGCCGGCAGCCTCGTTTTTAAAAGCAGCATCGCTTCTTCCGGCCCTTCGCTTCGTCCTCCTGCTTCCCACCTGGTAGTTTCCCCGCTCCGGCAGATGTGTTTGGGGTCGCTGCACAGCTGGGACTATGGTGAAATTTCCGGCGCTCACCAACTATTGGCCTCTCATTCGCTTCTTGGTCCCTTTAGGCATCACCAATATCGCCATCGACTTCGGGGAACAGGTAAAAAAAAAAAAAAGAAAAAAAAAAGCTGTGCTCAGCCCAGCAATTTCTCCTGCCTTTTTTTAATTGGGAACTTTATTGTTCGGGAGATTAAACATCTTTAGCCGGGGAAACTACCGCGGAGCGATGGAAAGAGTTGCAAGGTTGCCAAAGTGGTGCTTCGTGCCAGTCTATTTTTAGGCTCCCTAATGCTGAGTGATGACAAAACGCAACAACGAGCTCCCTTTTTTCCCCCCTGGAGAATCAGATTCGCAGCCGGGTGGCAAAGAAACAAAACGCCGGCTAGATTAGTTGAGTGTCAGGAGGCCAGCCGGCTCGTCCTTCCTATGAGCGGAGGACGGACCAGAGGGGTTGGACCTCCTAGGATTGACTATTGCAAAAACGCCGCGGAATGTTAAAAAAAAAAAAAGCTGCGGAAGAGAAAATAATAAGACCCATAGTAGACCGCGCAATGGGTGGTGGTAGTGGTGGAATTATTACGGCTAGGTAAACCTGATTGCATACAGTTCATTATGTTGTTGTTTAGGGGAGGCTCCCAGGGTTCAGTTACTATTGTGTATTTCGAAGCACTATTATGTAATGCAAGATGAACCCGAAAAGATGCCTGCAGCGTGCAGGGAAATGAAGTTGCCTGCAGTTTCGATTAAATGATTACACCTGAATTCATTTATTGGAACGCCTGAGCTTGACTGACCCATCTGCGTGGGGGCAGGGAATATTAGGCCCAAGCCCTCCGTTAATTATGGGAATTGCTCAAGGTTTTAATTTTTTTTCTCCCAAACTCATTCACAGCTCATCTTTTGTTTCCTTGGCACTTACCCCCCCCTTCCCCCAATAAATATAGAGATATTCACAGCCTCGGTTATTAATTTCTTCACAGTTCTTCAGTTCTTTGAGAGAATTAGTTACCATTAAAGATTCTGGAATTTCTTACATGTTCACATATGGTCATATTTGTCTCCCCCACCACTCATAGAGTAGAAAGCTGAGTAGTGCTAAAACCCTGCAATTACTGGTAACATGTGATAGGAAAGTAAAGGGCTCCAATTCCTGCTGCTTCAATTAATCTGTCCTTGAGTGACTGAAGATACTATTAAATGGCATTTGGAAGGGCGTTTGGAGATGGAGATAAAAACTGTTCAGAGATCTTAGGTGCAAGGCCTGCCTTGCTAGAGCTGGTGGAAAGTGTGCTGTTGCTTTAAGATTGGCCACACCTGTTAGTTTCTATTGGCAAACTAAGACATAGAGTTAATCGATCAGCTTGTTTGAGGACTAGCTTGTACTGGCATGCTGCAGTCAAGATTTGTGACTTTGGACGTGCTTGTCTGCTTCTGAACTCCTGCATTGGGTGCCAACCTTTAACTATTGTCAGTATAATAAAAGAGCAAATTGTGTTCTCTCAGTATTTGCATCCAACCAGGTGTCTCCTTTCAAAGATGTGCTTAACACAGCTGTGATCTAAATGTATATTTTATTACCTATACACTGATAAAATATAAATGCAACAAATAGATTCCACATTGTCAGCTCAATTAATCAGAATGTTGGATTACTTACAGCAAGGACAGAGAACCTGGATCTCAACAACAGGTCTTATTGTTGCTCATCACTTGCTGTACTGGCTGAAGTTCTGTTAGTAGTTCAGCAATATTTAGAGAGCCAAATGTTTTTTGATACAGTGCTGTTAGTTTATACTCTGTAATTACCTGAGTTTACTTGGTGTTTTGTTCATGAAATTACTCTTGTTTCTGCAGATCAGTATATCTTGGTTTAAGATGCATGTCAAGTTCTTGATATTAAAAAATATTTAAATTTTGATAGTGTGCTGGAGAATTTCATTGTTTTTCCTTTGTGTATTGTAGCTGAATTGGAAAGGGCAACATAACAAACTAGAATATGCAAAATTCTGAATACCTATTGGCAAACACTAACTAGGCTAGCTCTTTATTGGCACCCCTTAGGTGTAGCTCCCAAGTGGATCTTGTTGAAAAGTACTAATTTGGAAGATGAATTGCTACTAATGCTTCCTGTTATTCTTTCCCCTATATCCTCTAGTCTATCCCAAACTGAATATAATACACTACAGCAGGGGTCTTTAAACTTGGCCCTTTTATGACTTGTGGACATAAAAGGGCCAAGTTTGAAGACCCCTGCACTACAGTATACACATTTCATAGTAATAGCTACTCCAGTTCTATATTTGTTCATAGTATAATCCTATACATAGCTACTCAGAAGCTTGACTGTTAGTTCACTGGTACTTGTGGATGGGATTATAGCTTTCATCTTCAATTTGGATTAGAAGCAAATTCACTGAGAAAGGACGCTTGACAAGGAACTCTTGAGGAAGACCAATCCACTTTCTACTGTAGTTCTGGTTATGACATGGTTGTTTAAGAGTTCAGTGTCTGATTTGTAATAATTGATTTAAAATATCCTTGGAGGAGCTGAAAAGATTGTAAACTCTGTGTAACATCCAAAATAAGAAATCTTAACTGAAACGGAAGAGGGTTGGAATGATCTCAATAAACATCTTTATATGTAGTTTCTTCTACTTAGGAGTTTCAATACACACATACAAATAAGCAACCTTTTTTTAATTATCTTTCCTTTTTCCTGGAACTTAATCATTACAAATTACTTATTGGCTGATTTTAATGGAAGTATATGATTCCCAAATCTATTTTGAAGTTCCCAGCTAATCAAATTGTAATGTCAATTTAAACTGTCAGTGTTTTTCTGTCTAATCTGATCAAAGATCTAGTTCTTAACATGTCCATGGGAAATTATGTGCTGGGGAATATTTTTTTTAAAAAAGGTAGTCCTTGATTAATAATGATTCATTTAGTGACATTTGAAGTTATGCTGCTGAATAAGGAGACTTATGATTCTTAAAGTTGCAACCATTGCAGCATCCCCAAGATTATGTGATTGTGATTTGGGCACTTGGCAATCAAGTCACAATTATGACAGTTGCAGTGTCCCATAGTCATGTGATCACCATTTGCAACCAGCTTTTGACAAAGTTAATATGGTGAAATCAACAGGAGATTGCCAATGGCAGTCATGTGATATTGTGCCTAATTACCAAGTTACTGTCTTAACTGAGGACCCCTCTAAACATGACTGCAGTAGGAGAATAAGATTACTGTATTTTATCTTGGCATGTATTTAAATCTTGAGATATGAAACTGAGGTCATTTCTGCTTTCACCAGGAGGAATAAGTGCAAAAATGAAGACTACTTATCTTACCTTCCTTATTTTTTCCAGGTCTTCTTCCCACCAGATACTGAATTAAATTCCACCTTATTTGTTTTATCTTGTTCATTATATAAAGCATGTATTGCATTTACAATTATTACTTTTCTGCTTGATAATTTCATTAGCACACAGTAGCAATTAAATAAGAATATGTAAGCTACACCCATTTACCTGGATTAAATCCCACTGAACTTTGTATAATTAACACTTTTGTGTGGAGAGAAACCAGAAAATAATTGGGGGAGGGGAATAATCTTTTTTTTTTCTGGTGGACCCCTCTTTCCATGGATCCTGATAGAGAAGAATTTCATGAGACAGTTCCTGAGCTCAAGGAATTCTTAACACATTTAGGTGCCTTCCAGGAACATGAAGAGAGATGCAAAATATCTGTTGACTTAGAAAGATGGGAAGAAGAAGCCTAAAACTGAAACCCTGGATTGTAGACCTATATATAAGCTGTGATTGCTAGCCACTGCAGTAGATATATTCTGTTGTACAGTATATGACTTTTTCCCCCCAAGACTGCAATAAAGTAATTAGCCTTGCTGAGTCATGTTGTTAGTCTTCCACCAATAGCAAAGTCCCGAGTAATAATTTCAGAGTCTGGAGCCCTTAGACATAGCCAAGCTAGGTACAAAGCCTGCCAGATTCCTATTTAAGGATTTTTACAATAGGCTGCTTCCAAGCAATTAAACTCACTGACATGCTGTACTTTGTCCAGATGATGACTTCTTAACCTTGTTATCAAAGACCTCTGCCTGCTATCCAGGATTTGGAGGGGGGAAAAATAGAAAGCATTGCAGTTTGGATTTTCCTGCCTAAAAATGTCTAAAAATACAGAAGTTAAGAAAATTTGTGCCCACCCTAAAGCTGTGCAACTATGCAGTCTTGTATGTGGAGGAAGTTTTGAGGACAAATTCCTTTATTGCAATAATAAATTCAAATCTCTTAAATACAAAAATAATGCCAAGTCAAACAAGGGAACAATATGGAAGGCAGAACTCAGTTCCAGATAAAAATATCTGAACTAGTCACTTGTTACCTCTTGAATTTTGGGCTTTGGGCTTTTGGGTTTCAGCAGGATTTATTGCAGAGACTACACTGAGGGAGAAACTGAGGGAGAGAGGTTTGGTGAAAAGAGGTCAAGACATTCGGAAATGTCGATGACACAGCCATTTGGAAATGGCAATCCGGAGGCATCCACAATAACTCACCAAAAGGATGAAATCGGGGTTGTATGTCACAGGGCAAACTCCAACCCTTTCATACTTGTGTACAGTATTGTGATGCAAGTAGAGCAGGGTTTGCATCAGAACACATATTTAATCACTTGCCTCTCCCCTGTCCCTGGACATCCATGTGGGAGCCACCATGAATAGGATGAAATATTCACAATAGACTCAATTAGCTGCCAGAGCATGCTAGATATAATCATGCATAGTGCTGAGTATATTAAGTTATACAAACATGCATATACAACTCCCAGAGCTTTTTACTTAGTGTATTGTTTAAACTGTGTCATTGTGGCTTGCAAACTTTATATGTCACGGCATTTAAATAATTTGCAAAGTTAGAATAATTTTATAAGATAGAATATGTGAATCCACTTATTCAACAAATTGCGACCTTGTGAATGCACAGAAGTATGATTTATTCAGTTAAGCCATGGCCTAGCTCAAAGTGGGAATCCAGTCACTAACTGATAATGAATCAGGTGATGTCTTTTGTACTACAGGTAGTCCTCAATTTCCATCACTAAGCAATGAGGTCGTAATGTGTGATGTCCAGTGACTGCACTGCTTAGTGAGGGCAATCATGGCAGTTGCCATTGTAACTCCAGATGTGTGGGTCGTTAAGTGGAAAGTGGAGGGAATCCCAGGTAAGGAGCATGGGGGTGTCACAGGGAGGTGGGGGGGGGCTGGCACCGGCTATGTGTGAGTTGGGGGGGGACTATGCAGAACAGCATGAGCTCAGGGAGGCCGAAGAAAGAAGGTAGGTGTATGTGTGTGCTTGTGTGTGAGCTCAGTGAGGCTGGAGAAAGAATACAATTTAATCTGATTGTTGTGCACTTTCCAACAATGGTGAGATGGGCACGTATATTTTCTGACAATTTTCAGACAAGAGGTATAGGGTCTCCTGCCTGGGCAGGGGGTTGGACTGGAAGACCTCCAAAGTCCCTTCCAACTCTGATGTTCTGTGTTCTATAAATTTGATTAATACATTTAAAAAAGCACTGCCACTCTGGGACTTCTGGGCGTATCATGTCTCTGGACCTGCAAGCCCCTGAGTTGCATCCCAGGAAGAGGCTTAGATCCAGCCGGGTCCAACAGCATGGCGCAAAAAGGCTTCTTGGTGCATTCTGCAAAAAGCCCCTGAGCTGCAGTGCATGACACCCAGCCCCAGACTGACCTGGTAGCATAGCACAAAAGGGATTTCTTACTACCTCAGGAAGCCACAGCTGGCCCGGCCCAGCCCAGCCCAGCCCAGCCCTAGAGTCAGTCATCTGCACCACCTCACAATCTGAGGCCCCTGATGATTTGTACTGCACTACTCCAGCTGACCTTTGCCATCTTCTTGCTCCCCCAGCTGATGAAGCATGTCCAGTCTGGCCCTTTGCAAGGCAGATGCTGGTCACGTGAGATCATGTTCCCGGATCTTGCAAGGAAATTGCTATGTGCGACCCAGGGAGGAAAGTCTCATGTAGCCAGCAGCTGCCTTGCGAAGGGCCAGTTTGGGCATGTTTGGTCTGTAAGGGGAACAAGAAGACAGTGACGGTCAGGTAGGGCAGCAAGGACCAGGGAATGCAGAAGGCCCAAAGGGCATAGATGGCAGGATATAGGCGGGCGGGGCAGTTGAAAGTACAGACAGACTGCCAAGCGCCCAAATTTTGATCACATGACCACAGAGATGCTACAGTGGCTATAACTTCAGGGACTAGTCATCATTCTCTTCATTCAGCACTGACCATAAGTTGAGGACTATCAGTAGCTTGTTTATCACTAGAAGAGCAAAAAATGTTTGCTGTTCTATTTCAAATACAAAGGAAAGATCCGGCGCAACTGAAACAGCCAAATAGATAGGGTTTTGATGGTTTGCAGTCTTAATAGTTATCATTTGCCACTGTCATTTTTTTTTACTGCAGCATTTTTTTTCAAGGATTTAGCCTTATTTGGTCTAAGATACCTTCCAGATGCGTAAACTTCAACTCCAAAGATTCTCAGCAGTAGTCATCCTGGCTGAAGAAATTTGGAAGATAGTGCATACATCTGAAGCATGCCTAATCAGGCTTTTCTTGTAATTCTATATGGGCTGGGTCAATGTACATGTAATTTTTTTAAAAATACTCATGTATTGTGCAACTTCTCAGTTCTGTTGGGGGGGAGAGGGGATAGTTCCGCGTGAGCATGCACTCGCTTGCCCACTGCACGCACATGCAGAAATGCGTGTGCATGCAAGCTCGCCTGCCGCTTCCACAGCCCAGTTCTGAACAGGTCATGGTCTGATAGTGGGCCACAGCCTGGGTGTTGGGGACCCCTGACCTAGGGGAAATTGTTGGTGTAGAATGTAATTAGTGAGATGGAAGTCTTGTAACAACAAAATACATTTAGATTATTAGTTGTTGTTTTAAGGATTGTTTCCTTGTAAATCTGAAAATATTTTATTTTGTCATTGGAATAATATGTTAACAAAATTGGTATATTCTCATTGCAGGAGTTCCAAGATTTTGTCTTCCCTAAAACAGAGAAATGAAACCTTCCTGTGTTAATGTGCAACTAGGTCGCTGGATTACATTTAATTTGCCATGCTTGTACTTGCTGAATAGTAATACTACACTTTGTTGTAGAGCCTTCTGATAGTAAAGGGTTGCAATTGATACATGTGGCATTAGGCCTTGGATAGAAAAAGAGATTGTTTTGTTACATTGATTGATCCAAACTACTGTGGACATTAGGAAATGAGCCATTTTTCTAGTTTGGCTACATTCATTCTTTTTTAGCAGAAACACTGCGGTCTCTTTGTAAACATTTTGTTCAATCATAAGCCTTTAGCGCAACCTTTTTTTTTCTTTCACCTTTGAAAGCTCTTTCTTCTAGCCTGTCATAACTTCCTAGGATACCTGCTTCTTCTACCTAACCTGGGTCCATTTGTGACATAAGTAAATAAAAACTTCACTTTAATTATGCAAGTGAATGCTGGAGCATTGGGTGTTTATGTGCATTATTTCAGACTGCTTTTGTGCTTAAGGATTATGCAAATTCTTTAAGCCAGGTGTCTTCAAACTTGGCCCTTTTATGACTTGTGGAGTTCGACTCCCAGAATTCCTCAGCCAGACACGCTGGCTGAGGAATTCTGGGAGTTGAAGTCCACAAGTCATAAAAGGGCCAAGTTTGAAGACACCTGCTTTAAGCCATCAAAGATAAATAGAACCACCATGTTTGTGGTAGACTTCTTCTAAATGCCATAGATTGGACAAATGCCAGAACAGAGCTATTGCTCTTTTTATATGTATCCCAGAACTATTTAAATGATGTGGCTGAATCCTCTACCTGAATTAGTAGGAGTTTTTATATCTGGGCCTTTTGACATACAGGAAACTCTATTATTATTAGTTTGCCCATGTTAGTATCAGTGGACGTTGGTATTTCTTTGGAAGATTCAAGTTCTTTGGTCTTGTGATAGATGAGCATTTGCACCAACAGTAGTAGAGGTCTAACTTAGAAGAGAATGTTAGATACATAATTGGTTTCTTTATAAATTATACTGTATGTCAAAGTCAAGGCCCTTTTATATCAGGGTTTTTAGGGAAGGTCTGAAGGTTAGAAGGACTCATTTTTAGCAAAATGTTTAACAGATGCAATACTAAAAATTTTAATTCCCTTTTGATTGATTGTTTATCATTCTAATCCGTTCAATTCAGTTAGCATTTATGAAAATTTCCATCATTCCAGAAATAGTAATGTCTAACATTGTTTTTTTCATTCACATGTTTTCTATTCACAAAATTTGATCAAGTTAGAGATTTTTCTACTCATCTATTGAAAATTTGTTCTGGAAGTTGAGGAATTAGTTGGGGCTGAAAACAGGAAGAAACAGGTAAAACAATGATAGCAACAGCAAACACCATTTACCTGAGACTTCCACAAATGGGGAGACTTTCAAATTACAGTATGTAAGAACATAGTCAGATAACTCAGTGTTACATATATACCAAAGAGCTTGAGATTTCTTAAATGTTGTGTTACTCAACATTTTAATTCAATGCTGTGTTTGTTCAACACCATGGGAACAGAGGGGGAAAGAACTTTCAGGGGAAAATTAAGTAGTACCTGCACATTTTTTTGCAAATTTATTTTCCCTCCAGTAGGGCCTACCTGTGATTTTGGAGCTTGGTTAAAGTTGAGAACACTTACAGTCAAAGGTTTAGTGAGTTGTTAGCACATTTCCCCCTTATTTCTTCTTGGAGGTGCCATAATCTCATTAGCATATTCATTTGGGATTTTTCTTTAAAAATATTCTGTTATGCCTTTAAGGATGTCTACATGAGAAATATTCTAAAGATGCTATAAATAAAATAAGTGTTCCTGCAACAATTGCTTATATATTATCTTAACTGTAGATACAAGAGAATGATGTTGATTTGGCTACTTAACAATGCTTTGCTGTATTATACTACTTAATGGTTTACTTTTTAATGAAACAATTAGATTTCTACAAGAATATTTCAGCAGGATATTAACACCTTGATCTCTGTATAGCCATGTGGGTTCACAGAGTAGGTTACAAGACTAATAATCATTTTGCAGTTGAACTGTATCAGAAATTGTACCAGAATACTGATGATTTTTGCTGATATAGTCATACTCCAGGAAATTGCAAGGGAAAGGAAGTGTTGTATCTTCTCAGGAATCCCTCCCCCTCTAGTGAGCATAGCCCATACTGTACCCTCCTTGAGCATATCACTGGTAGAGGTTTTTTACCATGCTAAGGTACAGCTGATAGGGGCAAATTGGCCTCTCTCCTGGTGCCATTGCTGTTTTCTCTTCCCTCTTGCTACTGAAGAAAAGGAATTCCTATTAAATGGGGGCTGCAGTTTGCAGAAAGATAATGTGTCATGCCTATGTATCTGATAGCTGTTACTGCTGAATGGTGAACACCTACAAAGATTTCTTTGTCTCAATCATTTCTTCTCCCTATACAGCACATTTACCTCTTTGGAATCTGCAGCTTTCCTACAACAGTTAAAGACTCTCTCAATTTAAAACGTGGATGGCAAGAGGTGAAGTCCAGTATGGTGATCATTAACCCATTAATAGACCTAAATCAATGTCTGAAGTCTCTCTTGAATATAATAATAATAATAATAATAATAATAATAATAATAATAATAATAATAATAATAATAATAATAATAATAATAATATCACATTATTATTATTATTATTATTATATTAATAATATGATAATATATTATCATTATCTTAATAATATAATGATGATTTATTTTTATATTAATATGATGATAATATATTATTATCATTATATTATTAATAACAATATAATATCATTATTATAATATAATGACAATGATAATATTTTATTATTAATATAATAATATATTATTATCTTAATAATATAATGATAATATATTATTATATAATAATAATAATAATAATAATAATAATAATAATAATAATAATAATAATAATAATAATAATAATAATAAGTTGGAAGGGACCTGGAGGTCATCTAGTCCAACCCCCTGCTCAAGCAGGAAACCCTATGCCATTTCAGACAAATGGCTGTCCAGTCTCTTCTTAAAAACCTCCAGTGTAATATAAACAACACAGCCATGTATATACAGTAGCTCATGGCAGGGAGTTGCATGAAATAATGTGTTTTATAAATAATGATTTCTTTTTGTTTTAGCCATATTTCATTTGTTTTTCGCTGTCTGATTTTCAAAAGGCTTGTGTCATAGGTTAGAACTCTATATTTCTCTCTCATGGTTTTTACTTGTCAGCTTTATTTCCAGAGGGGATTGCTACTTCTAGTCTGTTAGCAGTGAAAACTGCCAACAGCATAGCACTCTGCAGAGAAACATATTGGCTCTGTTTTAGTTAAGATCATGGAGCATTTTTTAGATATTTTTTGTTTGCATATTCCAAATGTTTGTTATACATAATTCCTTTTAAGCCACTGCCTTGGCCCTTGCTATTACTGCTCTGAAGAGAAAGGCTGGATTAGACAAGAGATGTGTTTAATGTTTATCCACCATCACTTTTGCTGCTGCTTCCCACAGTGCTTTTTCCTCTAGTATGTAAATCTAGAGCAATGTTTCCTGCACCATTTCTTGAAGGAAAAGTAGCTGGGAGTCAGGGTCATTTTACCCATCATTTCCTCACAGCTGATCATCCTTTGCTAGTTTGCAGATGAAGATGTCAGATGGAACCGGCTTGAAATATATCAAAAGCATGTTGTTTCAAGCACGAGGGTCTAACATGACACAAAACCAAACAGGCTGCCTTAGGCAGCAGATTCTAAGTAGCATGGAAAGGCAACAAATCATTTGTTATTTAATTTGTTCATATTGGATTTTTAATACCAGGGAGAGGTTTTTTGAGACTGATGTCTTGGTTTGGGGGGCATTATCTTCCTTGACTGGGAGAAGGGTGGGCATTGCTATTTTGCCTCCATCAGTACAAAATCTTGGTCAGCCTAAAGAACATAGCCCTGTGCCTCTTTCTGATATCTAGGTTTCCTCCTCTGTCTCACTGGTGGATTGCATTTTCCATAATTGTCAGCATTGCATTGATTAGAAAAGGCACTAAACAGACAGCACAGCTTTTGCTTTTGTAATTACGGCTGGCTGTTGTCTTCCCCTGCATCTGAAGTTCTCCAAATGTGGAACTTCCTATTAAGATGGCCTTTATTATTATTATTTTTTTGTCATCTTTAACCTAAGCAGTTTTTGCTACAGCTTTGGAACTGTTGCCCTCTGGCCTTTCTTTCAGCTACTGAACCAAGGGGCCTGGAGGCCAACTCTGTATGCTGCTCCAAGCTTCCTGAATCTATGCCATCTGGAAAAAAAACACCATTTAGCAAGGGTAAAAGTAGAATGTGAGCAAATGCTGAGTTAAAATGAAGGTTCAAACACTTCCAGTTGCTTAAATTAGGTAGAGAAATCTCACCTGAAAGGTAGGGCTGGTGCAGCTTTAATGCTGAAAAGAAAACCAATGGTAGATATATCAGAATTGATTGGGGAAGATAGGAGGGAGTGGGACAACAAGGAATAAGTTAAATTTTAATATAACTTAGGGGCTTTGTAGAATTACCTCTCCGTCTGAACAACTAAATTTATTATGTGTAATTCTCATGAATGTCCTATTATATCAGTCCTGCACAGTTAGGGACTTACCCATCTTAACCCCAGCCATTACATACGCAGCAGAGAGTAGATAAGCATTGTGGTTTTATTGCTTATAAGGATTTCTAGGAACAGAATGGTTGTCAGATATTTCACAAATACAGACTGGTGGATGGCATTTGAAGTTTAGAAGGTACAAGACGTACTGGCTTGCTTTTATTCTAAGGGAAGGGTTAGGTGTGATGATTCTGGCTGTCTTCCTTCTCTATTTTACATAACCTTCCTAGATCTGTATTCCAGAATTAGAAACCGCAGTGTAGAAATTGTAGAAATATCAAATCCATTTTTAAGCCTTATTAATGTTTACCCCTTTAAAATTTTTAAAGCAGCTTTTTCCAACTTGGCACATTCCAAATATACTGGAGTACAATTCTGAAATAATTCTCTTCCCAGGGAATCCAAACCCAACAAATCATATTAGAGTACCATGTTGATTAACTCTTTTCCATTCTGTTTCATATTTATAATGACTAACTTGGGGTTTCTTGTTGCTTGTGATATTTTGTAGATAATAACTGTAAACCTACACAAAAAGAAATCTCTTTAGATCTTGATAGACAGCAGTCAGTCTTTATATTTTACCCTTTAGGGGAAGGCTAGTACTCTTAAAATGTTTCCTAGAATATATTTTACATGGAATTCCATACAATAGAAGAGAATATATTTCTAGCTCAGGGTTATACCTTGGAGTCCTTGGTATTATCTGAGCTTGGTTGTTTTCTTCCACATGTTTCATTACAAAACTCAGTAACATTACTAAGCTAGCACTGCAGATATTACCTACTTGTGTAATGAAACCTCTGTAAGAAAACAATCAAGCTTAGAGCGCCAAGGACTTCACAATTTCTATATATTTATCTGCAAATCTTTTCAAATATTTAGTAAAATGTTACAGAAATTCAGTGGAGATGTTCAGTTATGATATATTTAAAAATGATGTGACAGCCTATTGAAAAAAGGGTATTGATCTATATCATTTTGCACATCTATATTGAAGAATTCCCTTTAGTGGAAATTTTTCCATCTTGGGTTCATCTGGAATATTCATATGTTAGACCTCTAGTTAGTTGGTATCAAAATCTAATAATAAAAAAATTAAATAGTTGTTGTTGCTATTATGTACATTGATTTGAAGAGTATATTATATCTTGGCATTCAAATTTTGATCCTTTTCCCAAACTAAATTAATATGCTAGGATTTAATATCAAGTTCAATAAAAGCCTGTTGCATGGAAAATCTGGATGAGAGCAGGAACTTAAGATCAATTAGTAGATGAAATTATGAAATTATGAATTTTTATCATTTTCCTCTTTGAAATGCAAATATTTGCTTACTGCAGCTCAGCAGCAGTGTTTACAATAATAACATTTATTCACCTCCTTACGTTTTGTATTTATTGGACTTCATTACACTTACAGTATATAGAAAAGGCTTGAATACATTATCATATTAAAGTTGTCGTCTTTGATGACTTTCAAAAGGTTAACAGGGTTGGTGCCATTCAAGTCTCTGAGGGGATGCTGTTCCATCGGGTAGGCACCACCACTGAAGAAGGCATGACTCCAGGGGGCTCTGGGCATTAAAAAGTGTTGGCTGGTGGGGACTAAAAGACGGTCCATTTCTGGAGTTCCACAGTACCTCTGTGGAATATCCTTCCTTTAGAGATTAGAATGGCCCCAACCCTGTTAGCCTTTCGTAAGGCTCTAAAAACTTGGGTGTGATCCCAATCCTGGGGCTCTGAATATATTGAAGGTCTCGTTTCTTGGCTTTATTGTTACTGGCTAAGTATCTCAGGTGCTATGTATATTTATTTTGGATTTTTAAAATGTAATTGTTTTTATTGTTTTAAAATGTTTGTTGCTTTAATTGTAGTATATTTTTTTGAATTGTATGCATCATAGCATGATTGATTGAGATGGGCAGCTATAGAAACTGAATAAGTGAGTGAGTGAGTGAATGAATGAATGAGATGACATTGTTTAATAGAAAGGACTCAGAGCATGCCCTCTCTATTAGGTCTGGTTGCACAAGTAGCTTGGCCCTATGCCATGAAGGGTTTTATAGGTGACGATCAGACCTTGATTTGCACCCGGAAGCCTACTGGCAGTCAGTGCAGCTTGTAGAGCAGTGATGTTTTATGGGTGTATTGAGAAATGCCAAATATAAAATGACTCTACAGAGTTGAGTATGTGTTTCATTTGTGAATAAGTCATTTCATATGTTATCTCAACTTTGAGACAAGATTTATTATATTCAGATGATCATACTCTTTTAAATATATACCTATTATACGGAATTTGCACCTGGGCAAATAATTCTCTGTGCCCTACTTATAGCTAAAAGACTTATTCTTCAGTAGTAGAAAGGTAATTATATGGCTCCAGTTTAAAGAGTTGACATTATTACCACTTATGAACTTGCATTCATAGATTCATTATAATGAAATATGACCACCGTTCATTGAAATGCTCCTGTAGAACTTATATATTGTTTCTGTAAATATATGTCCTATATTTTAAGTGCTCTTTCTTGATAATTTTGTGCATTGTTTATTTTTCTTTCTCTTTTTGGTGCTCAATGAAAGTAATTTAATAGTGATGTTGATAATAATTTACTATGCTTTTAAATTATTCCAGAAGTGAAGGTTATATTTTAGTGGTTCTACATATTTATTATTGTAGGAATATAAAACAAAATAGCAGTCATATATCGCCTCCAAAGATTTGCAACTGCCATTTGCTTTTAAGCTGCTTGAAATATGCAATCAATGGAATTTTCCCTTGCATAATAATACTCTGTGTTGCTACACATCAGGCCTCTTTACTCCAGTTCTGGTAAATGTATCTTTAAATGAGAAAATTATAACTACATAGATATTCTTTATAACCTTTGAGTTTGAAAGCTTTCCTCATATTTTTGCTCTTTTCTTTCTGCCCACTAAAGCATAACGACTTTTCTACATCTGCTGTCCTGTTTTCTTTAAAGAGTTTGAGAGATACTGTGAATGGTCCACTGGTTAGGCTCAATTCCAGCATTGTAACCTGGTCTTAAAAATGATAATCAAGTAAAGGTTATACAGGCCCAAAAAAAAGATTATCAGATTTTCCCCAAACCAGAAGGATCTAGTTTTGAAGATTTTCTGAAATGAGATCACTACATGTCTCATGCATGTAGTTGGGGCAATTATAACTCATTGAAAGGATCAGCATATACAAGATTCCTAGAATGTAACTGCTATATTGCAGTGTGACTTTCTCAGGAGTTAAAGGTTATTTTTTTTTTAAAAAAAAAAGAGATAATAATCAAGAAAAAAGGGGGAAAAATAACAAGTGCACAGCCTCTCTTTTTTCATTATTTTGTTGATTACTTTTTAAATGGCTGAAACCCAAATTTTCTGTGCCAATATACATATACATCTTTAAAAAATAAAGTGTAAAATAACAGTAATGATGCAATAAACTCACCAGTGCAGCATGGGATTAAACAAACCAGCAGCAAAGTGCAAAATTCCTTAAATAAACTAAATAGACTCCAAAACAACTCCTAGGCTGCTCAGTAGGGAAAAATACATTTCCCCAGCTTCCATAGTGAAAGCAGGCTAAAAGGTGCTCTGTCCCATAACATTTGCCAGAGGCACCTGCAGAAAAGTCCAACTCATTTAGAACCACAACTTCTAGGAAGCTATTCATAGGAGCACATGCTCTATCGCAGTGGTGGCGAACCTATGGCATGGGTGCCAGAGGCGGCACTCAGAGCCCTCTCTGTGGGCATGCGCGCCGTCGCCCCAGTCCTAGGCCTTCAGCTGGGTTGTATAAAACCTTTTCGCTTTAGGCCTCCGCCGCCGTGTGCAAAAAAAAAAAAGGTTCAATCAATCAGTCAATTTCAACTTCTCGCGGGAAAAAAAAAAGATCTTGCAAAGTTGGAATTGATTGATTGAACTTTAGTCCCACCCAGTCTGCCGTTACCACCGCAGCCACGCCCACCCAATGGGCCATACCCACTCAATTGGCCACACCCAGCCAATGGGCCACACCCACCCGGCACCCGACGATGCATAAGTGGGTTTTGGGTTGCAGTTTGGGCACTCGGTCTCTAAAAGGTTTGCCATCACTGCTCTATCGGATAACCTACTTCTAGAATTTCAGGCAAAATTTTGAATGTCATCAAGAATAGGCAATGAGTGCGGTTACTAAGGTTTAGTATTATATGTATGGTTGTACTTGGCCTAGCCCAGGTAACAGCCCAGCTGGCTTATTTTGGATTAATAATATTTTGGGGTTGTTTTCAGAGACATTCTGTATAATACAGTGCTGTGAGCCAAATTAGATTTTAGTAAAGTGTGAATGGCTGTCACAAGACTGTCTTTGTTCATATGAGTTCATTGAGTTCATCACTGGATGTTCACTGCTATATCAATGTGAGTTGATAAAAGGGTTCTGAGCAACCAAAGCCATCTATAGTGATAATCATGAATCTCAAAAAGGAGCCTTGAACCTAATCTGTTTCACAACTGCCTTACCTAGTATTAGCTGAAAACAAAAGATGAAATAGACACAGGCCTTGAAGAGGCCTCCAGCAAGACACCTTCTCTTTTCCTCTTTCTTGGTCTCAAGATAATTAAAAAAATACAGTTGCTGAAATGCTTTAGTGAAAATCTTTGACAGCTCCAAGAGCCAAAACTGGTTTAAGTGTGAGCTTGCCTTGGAAGTTGATATATTACAACTGAAGGAATAGTTGGAAACCCTGGTAAAGATTGAGAAATCAAGTGGGATAAGCCATTGTCTTTAAATTAAAGCAGAGGCAGCTGTTTTCATTTCCAGCCATTTTTCTGCTGGGTAGTATTCACAAACACAGTAATAATAGAAGTAATATACCCTATGTCCTCCTTCAGTTTGATTTTGATAAGGCCAGCTAACCTAAATGGCTGGAACTGGAAGCAATTACCAGTATAGCAATAGCACTTACATACCAATAGCACTTATATACAGTTTCATATTGCTTTACAGCCCTCTCTATGTAGTTTATAGACTCAGCATATTGCCCCCAATAATCTGAGTCCTCATTTTAACAACCTCAGAAGAGTGGAAGGCAGAATCAACCTTGAACCGGTCAGGATTGGACTCTTGGCAGTCGGCAGAGTCAGCCTGCAATACTGCATTCTAACCACTGTTCCATCAGGGCTCTTTTTTAATTTAAGGAAATGATGAGCACAGGTAAGTGGACCTAACTATCAGCCGTGCCAATATATTTACCCACCAATGTTTTAAGATGCCACTGTGGATATGCATTATGTTTTGTATTGCAACCATATTCTGATATTAGGGAAAGTTGTTAAATGATGTATGGAAAGAAAACAAAGCCTGGGTTTGGGAATTCATTCCAATGTCATAAAAAGCAGATCCTCTCAGTCATAAAAACTGTCTGAACTCGGTAGACTGGTTTTTGGATTATGGATTTGAGAAATTCTGGGGTAATCTTCTGTTACGTTTCTATCTGGTAACATCTAGGATTGACTGGTGAAGTGCATTGTTACATGGGTTTGCTTTTAGATATTGTTGAAAATCAGTAGTTTGTGGTAAAAATTGTAAAATATAAACAGTAATTATTTGTTTTATAAAATTTGTTTTTATATTTGAAGGTCTAGCTATCAATGTTATTTCTCAGTGCTGACACTTACCTTGTGCCAACATTTCTATTTTGCTGTGGAAATACGGTATATGTTTATTTTCATTCTTTTTACTGTGCTTTTCAAAAAGTCTTATGTTTTCTCTTGTAATATTTTTATCTATTGGAAATCTTAAGGCCCATATATACATTTTTAAAAATAATGCATGAATGGCAGCATCAAAGAGATCTCTTACTGCCTTCTTGAGCTGTCCTATTGGAGAACATCAGATGCAAGAAGGCTGTTTTTGCTAGGAAGCTATTTCCCTCCTCCCGCCCCCAGTCCTTTATGTGTTGTGTTCTCATATTTCAGGCATATGGATCAAGCTGGACAGCTCCACCAAGCTTCTTTTTAAATATATATATATATATAAATCCTAAAATACGGAATGATTGACTAACATTAGTACTTCACAAAACCAACCACATTCCTTGTTAGCAGGATATATGTTTCTGCCGCTCTTACTCACTTAGCTACATTTGTATAATTAATGTCCTTTCAATTTTCAAAGAAAGACAGCAAGATAAACATTTTAAACAAAAGTAATAATTTTCTAATTGCTTACATTAGCTGTTTCCTCATAAACATTTTTTGAAGGGATGATCTCAGATAATGCAGTTCATACCCACTGGGGCTAATTATCATAAGCTATTGACATGATTGTACTCTGTTTAGAGAAGAGTTTGCTTTATTTACAGCCTCTTTCACCTAAAGCTCTTATACAGACATTAAATATTTCACAAGTTCCTGTGTGACTTACTGTATACAAGCTCCTACATTATGAATTGATGCTTTAAATAGAAATTAATCAAATTAATGTAATTGCTTTTTAGCTTTGGTGAGGACACAATACTGTGCTTTTTTATTTACAATATAATTATAGTTGGAAAAAGACAAATACTTTCCTTCTTTTTATTTAAAATCGTATGTTGGCTCCAGTTTAAGAAGCCAACATAGAATTATGACAAAAATTAATTTAGTCCAACCCTCCCAAATGTAATTACAACTTCCACATCCTCACCAATATAAATTATGGCTTGTTCACTGCAGATGCTGGTTATTGATTTAGAAAGATAGATAAAAGTTAAGACTCAAACCCAGATTTATGCTGTTTTGCAGAGGTGTGAAAGCCATAGCTGAGGAAAATGAAGGCCTACATATTTATATAGGCCTTGGTGAATTGGTTTTTTTAATACCATAAGATAAGGTTTATTTTATATTAATTACAGAATGCTCTGTAGGCTGAAAATAAAGTTTTACTGTACTTTGTTTAGTGCAGATTAAAAAGATAGAAAAGAAAGAAAAAATAAGAATATAGCCAAGAAAAAGAAATGTATAAAGAATGGCTACTCCCTTTATCACAACTGCTAATAATTTTAACAACTTGTCACCTTCTTTTAAAGTACAGTAACTTTGGGCAGGATTCTTATAATTAATTTCAAAATCTTATTTCAAACAGTATACATTTAGAAAATCAATATTCTAACTTCCCCTTTTCTGTTTATTTATGAAGAGATTTTTTTAATGTCTTAAACGTATCTTTAAAACTCCTGTAACTAAGGATTCAAAGAACCTCACTCGATGCATATTGTAAAACCTGTCAGTCAAAAGGTTCTTAATAGTTGATAAGTGCTTAAAAAGCAATTTCTAAAAGTGATTAGAAATGAGACTCAGTAGAATTTTATGCCCATAAGGTTACATTGCAACTGTGAGCTTAATAGAAATATTTCAACTCCCAGCTGCTTAACTCACAAGCTAGCAATAGAAACCTCAGCTCCTGTAATTTACTCCTGAGGAGCAGCTGTCCAGAGTACCAGTGGGCAATCATACAATTTCTCCTTTTTCTGGAGAGATTTGGCCAGCCAGAAATCACTGTCTGGAATCTCGACACAATGCCACATTTGCTCCTTTAGGGATCACTAATTTACCATGAATCCTCATCAGAAGTCCCCAAAATGAGTGAAAGTATTATGATGGATTTGGTAAATTAACAGAGATTAGTGTGGCATAAACCAACATATGTAATAGTTGATTGATCTTAAAATTTTCCATTCATTGCACCAAAATTGGTGGACCAACACTTTTTGAGAGTTGTTCCAAGACGAAAAGAAGTAAGCCTGATTCTAGATAATGCCTAGCATATCTTTGTGCTACCCAGATAATTTCATTGAAATCTTCCTCTGAACAGTTGTCTTTTTTAAATTGTTCCATGTATTTAACAAGAACAGAACATAAAATCATATAAGGTACTCCAATTACTTTTGTCAGAAGCCTCCCCTTACTAGCCTTGGGGAAATAAGAGGGAAAGGTACTATGTCCATGGCTGAACTGAAAAATCTTATTCTAAAAGGATGGGGAATGAAGGAGGAGAAAAAAACACTGTCAACTTGAAAGAATACCTTAAATCAGAGGTCTTCAAACTTGGCCCTTTTATGACTTGTGGATTTCAACTTCCAGAATTCCTCAGCCAGCGTGCCTGGCTGAGGAATTCTGGGAGTTGAAGTCCACAAATCATAAAAGGGCCAAGTTCGAAGACCCCTGCCTTAAATCAAGCAGCTCAAACGCTGCTTAAAAAAAATCCAGTAGCCTAGTCATCACATTTTCAGAACAAAAGCTTTCTTATATGGAATACAGAATGCTCATAGGATATGCCTGATCATGCAGAACCAAAAGAGGAACAAGAGTTGTTTCTTCTAGGTCGGGTAGGCAACCTTGGCTCTTTTATGACTCATGGACTTCAATTCAGATGGGCCAACATAGAAGTCATCGGTTATTAATTTTGACAGTATATACAGGAAATATGGATACTTTAAAAAATTTACCATATATACTTGCAGATACAGCTTTCTGCAGATAAGCTGAATTTGATTTTTTGGGGTGCATTTTGGAACCTAAAATTCTCGGTTTATCCGTAACTATATATGGTATCTAATCTTGTCCAGACTTGGAAGCTAAGTAGGCCTAGTTAGTACTTAGATGGGAGGCTAAATGAAAGTATCAGGACCATAGTCTAGGATGGAAATTTAAGGTAATTTGGGAAAAGGCAGTGACATGAAAACTGCCTAAATATACAGTATTTGTGAACCTACAAGAATCAAGATTGAGTTCATTGCTTGCTATTTTGTCTATAAAACCCCAATCAATTAAATTCAGTTCAATGTAACTATAAACAAGTATGCTACTATTTCTAGTATGTTTAACCTCAGCTGGAGCATAATAAATTCCTTATCCTGCTTCCACTTCAAAAGTTTTCTGGCACAGGAAAGTTGAAATATTTTAAAAGGTGTGTCACATAGAACCATCTAAAAACAGTGCTTATTTTGTGACCATTGATGAGAGCCCACCAATATCTTCTGAAAATCTCCAAAGAACTAGACAAGCCCCAATATGCAAATTATTTTGAGCCATCTGAAGACTGTCTTTATGCCCATGTTCTTATACTGTAGCAACACTAGAAAAATAACATTTGTGGCTTGTTTTTGCCTTTTATGTGCCAGCCTTAGTAGATAAAGAAGTCTATTAGTTTGATTGTTTTGATTTATGTGATCTCAGCAAATAACCTGGGATGGCTAACAGCCAAAAAATAATAATCTAGAAAAGAAAAAAGTGCAAATAAATAATTATATTGGATGTAAGTCCCTACGAGCAAATTTTCTCCAAATTAAAACAGGCAGATGAACCACAGCTATATAGATTTGCAGCAGTTTTCTAGGAATCTTTCTCAAAGTGATCCTCTCTATACTTATGGCTATAATCTCAGGCAGCCAGAGATGACCCTTTGATGACAGAAATTATATTCCAAATCATTTGAAGGGCAGTTATTTGATGATGGCTACACTGCAGGGATGTTTCTGCCCAAAGACAGTATTTTGTATTGGGTTAACTTAAAGGTCACAAAAAAAGCTCCAGGCTTTTATGTCTTCTAGATATATTCATCAGGAAAAATATTGCAGAGTTAGTGCAAGATATTCACTTGAGGTTGAAGATGGATCATAGACAAATAGGCTACAGATATTCAGATTAGGTTCTAACAGATGTTTTAGGGAATTCAGGTTGCACTGGATCTCCAACAGTAAAGCAGTATCTCAGTCACATGCAGTGATTCACATATAATGCAGCTTCTCATATGACAGCTAATCTTTCTACAGTGCCAGGAATATCAACTGAGTCAGATCCCATTCTTCATATAGAAGAGAGAGAAAAAGAGCCACATTAGCTGAGCCTTTAACTGTTGTTTTATCTCTTCCTGAAAACAAAAAACAAGTCAAACACCCAGAATCTCTCCAAGCATGGAGCAATACTTTTACAGGCATGTAGTGGCCAATCAGCTTTGTACTATCTGACAAAATAGATGTTGGAATTCTTGAAAGGATTCTTTCATATCGTTATAGTTTTCTCAGCATTCAAGGCTAATGACTATCCATACCACTCCATTATCTGATTATCTATATTGGCATAGAGAAATATGCCAATAAATATATCTGCAAGGCAATTGAAAACTAAAATCAGATTTAATTATCCATATCAGTGTGATTAGTCCCTTAGGTAAGACGTAGAGTAAGAAAAAAAAGAGGAAGTGGAACGGTGAAAAGAAAGTAAAAAGACCCATAGAAGATTGATTTGTTAATAACTTTTTAGTTGTCAGTTCCATTGGTCACACTGGTGAATGATCTCTGGAGGGCCCGGGACAGGGGTTATTCCTCTGTCCTAGTTCTTTTGGACCTCTCAGCTGCTTTTGATACTGTGGACCACGGTATCATGCTGCGGCGCCTGGCGGAGTTGGGAGTGGGAGGCACCGTTATGCGGTGGTTCTCCTTCCTCACTGACCGTACGCAGTCTGTATTGGCAGGGGGACAGAGGTCGACCCCAAGGCCCCTAACTTGTGGGGTGCCACAGGGGTCGGTCCTCTCCCCCCTACTGTTCAATATTTATGTGAAGCCGCTGGGTGAGATCATCCGTGGCTTTGGGGTGGATTTCCATCAGTACGCTGATGATACTCAGCTGTACATT
>NW_015386493.1:800763-826070 GCF_001527695.2 Protobothrops mucrosquamatus | reverse complement strand
AATAATAATAATAATAATAATAATAATAATAATAATAATAATAATAATAATAATAATAATTGTAGAACACTGATATTTATCAAAAGCAGAAATGTAAGGTATTTTTTATTTATTGCATTTCTATCATACCTTTTCCCTTAGAGCTTAAAGCCACCTAAACAGTCTTCCCGTAATCTAGTCTTAGAATAACAACCCTGTAGATTGGCTGAAACGTTAACCTGCAACTTCATCTTCATTCCTCTTCATCTTAATAATACAATTACAGGATATTGATTCAAGTCCTTCAGATCCAAAGAATCTGTAGAGTGCATATGGGCTCACATTTCCATGGCATGAAACTGCAGCTCCTTAAAGCAATTTCTCTCTCCCCCCCCCAAGGGCTCACTTGGAGAAGGTAGCTGTGTAATTTTTGGAAAAGGGCAACTGCTTTAAAGGAATTGGAGACAGTGTCACTGCAGTGCTCCTACGCTTCAGAGCACATAGCACCTTTTGCCTTTGAATCTGAAATGCTGAAAAGATCAAATGAGCCTGTCTAACAATTCCAATATTGACTGAGTTGCTATTCAAATTGGACATGCACCCCATCAAAGGTGGATGAGTAAATCTGATACTGATTGTATTACCGATAAAGTGAAATTGCTCATATAACCTTAGCAGCTTATTGTTCATTTTGGACTATTAAATATGGAAGAACATGGGAAGCTTTGTGAATGCAGTTCACCTAGAGCAGGGGTCCCCAACCCCCGGCCAGTCCACAGCATGTCAGCAAGCAGGCTGCACAAACAAGCAAAGCTCCATCCTCGGGATGCAGGCAGTATTCAAAACCTTTCTCCATGGCACCGGTCCCTGGTGCCCAAAAGTTTGGGGACCTTTGACTTAGAGGAAATGAAGGACTGTCATAAAAAAAAATAGCAAAAGAAGACAGCTTGCTTTAAACACACAAATAATGTCACAATTTAAACCCAGAAGTTTAGGGGTGGGGTTTATTAATAAAAGATGATTAAGGAATTCAGGATCAATAATTCTCCCTTTCCTATTTTCTGATGGAAACGTTACTAGGTTTCTGCTCAGGGGTTTCATCTGGTGAGACTTAGGAAGAGAGGCTTTGTTACCATGGCATCCACCTCTGGGACATATTTGCCCTGACCCTGAAAATATGACTTTGCCATCAAACTTGGGGATTCCATGGAGATATGGATCCTGCACGATGGCTGTATTGTTTGCAAACCGCTGATTAGCACTCTCCCATGTTATATGTTTTATGTTGAATTGTCTTCACTTGTTTTTTAATGGTTTTATGTTATTGGTTTTTTTTGATACGTTGTGTTTTTGGGTTATTTTTAACTCTGTGCACTGCCCGGAATCACTCATGTTATATCACATCATATATCACAGCACACATGTTATCAGGTAAACAAATAAATAAACTCATGAAAACTAGTAATATAGGCCTAAAATAACCTTAGTAAACTGCCTTCCTCTAGAAACAATTAGAAATATTTATTATGCCAATGCCATAACTCCACATACTTTATATCAAGGGTGTCAAACTGCCGGCCCGTGGGCTAGTTGCATTGTGCGGAGGCCGCACCCACCCTGCGAAAAAAGTCACGATACATTGTGACACGTCATGTGACATGATGAGTTTGACACCCCATGCTTTATATCATCTTTGTGTCCCCATGGCTCTTGCCTCTTCAAATTCCCATTCCTCGGTCATCAAATGATTCCTCCCCCGAAATAAGGCACTGGTTGCCCTTTCTAGTAGTTAAACAGAAGAGAGATGTTAATTAGGACTACTAGAAGGAGCTGGCAGTAATATTTCACTAGGATCTTTATTAGTGTATATTGAGAAGAGATTTGGAAGAAGAGTCATTGTAGCCACTGTATCAACATATTCTTCTGAGACATTCTTTGCATGTGGAGCCATAAGAGAAAATTACTATTATCTTGAAGTAGGAGACTTTCCTGTGACTAATTGTAGAGTTGGTGGAGTGAATATTGTTAGCAAAGGAAAGGACTGGCAGGAATAGCAACTTGAAAAAATGAAAAGAATACAAGGGAAATATGAAACTACAAGAGATAGCCTTGGATATCATGTAGTTTCCTGAGGATGATGTTCTAAATAGACCTTATTAGATGCACATACCTTCATTTCTGGAGCAGATTCAAGGAGTTCAAAACTGTTTTCCAAATGATGAATCTTAACTAAGGTTTACTGAAGGAAGCTAATTTCACCACATGGTATGAATTAAATATAATTTAGCTGTCACGCTAAAATGTAGTACATCTAAAATCAAGGGGTGTCTGTTTTTCTGATTGTGGTTGTGCTAAAAAAAAAAAAAAGGGGGGGAAATAATGCCAGAGTCCATGTTTCCTCAAACTCCACAGGATACAATCACACTGAATCTACTGTATGATTCCTATTTAGACAAACTTGGCATTTGTTCTAAGGAGATGGCTAGTAAATCCTTTCAAACACTGATACCACTCATAGAGACCATCCATTATATTTCAGTCTGGAGTTGACAGTCTTTATTCTTTAATATTATACAGATATATTGCACTACAAGTAAGCATAATAGCAAGAGACTCAGTATCAAAAATGCTTGTGACAAGCTGTGGGAAGAAGAAATAAAAAGTAGAGGAATAGAAAAAAGGTGTTAATGTCTATGGAGATAATATCTCTAAATTTCACTGATCTTTGTGCATGGCATAGAAGATTGAAGTGATCACAATGGTAATAGTTTTAATATAGAATTTAAAAGGGGGAATTTTTCTATAGCATCTGTACAAGTATTTCTGTATCACCAGTAGGCATAAAAGTTTAGGATTATTACAACAAGATAAGAAAAAAGGGAAACTCACATTTGGATCTTACACAATATAGTACGCAATATTTTTTGTTATCCACATGTTTTGTAATATGATGCAAAAGCAATACATGTCATACCTTGATGGAATTAGACTGTCTTAGCCATATACTTTTGGCTATTTATATGGATGATAAATGCATCCATTATCTTCACAGTTATGGTTTAAGATTTTATCTGACTGTATTCATATTACATCTATTATTTTCAATATTATAGCTTGGATAGGTGGTCCCTTCCAGCGCTATGTATATTCTTCTGCGAAAATTAAATGAACAATGAATTAGGCAAATGTTCATCTTACATAACAACAAACATGGCTGGAGGGAAAGGAGTTAAGTTCTATTAGCTTTTAGTCATAGAGTTCCCTTTAAATGCTCTTTTATGCAAAACCTGCTTACCAGTTGTCCAGGCTCATTAAGGGCATTTTATGGGTGAGTCTGAAGGATGCCTTCCATTGGTAATCCTCCTGTGTTCTTATGTAAGGTATATCAAAGCAAAAATAAATATACCCAGGTGGTATATTTAAGCTAGTTTTGTACCAGGTTGTTGCCATAGTTGAGGGCCCTGAGCAAATGTTTTGTGGAGGCTCTGGCACTACCACAGCCTCTTCCACTCAAGAGCAACCTTCATGTGATAATGGTTTTCTTTTTTTATTTTCTAATCCCATCATTCTTTTTTCCATTGCTTTCTGGATATGAAAGGGGTGTGTATCAACCTCTTCTCTAAAGCACCCAAAGGCAGGACAAGAAGCAATGGATGGAAACTAATCAAGGAGAGAACCAACCTAGAACCAAGGAGAGGTTTCCTGACAGTTAGAGCAATTGATCAGTGGAATAGTTTGACTTCAGAAGTGGGTGCTCCATCATTGAAGAAGAGACTGGACCACCATTTGTCTGAAATGGTATAGGGCAGTGATGGCGAACCTTTTAGAGACTGAGTGCTCAAAAACTGGCCCTGCCATCGCTCCACCCCCTGCCCCGCCCCCACTCTGCCCCCCATCCCCCACCCCCCTGCCCGCAGGGCCACTCACCGCCTCCAGGGCCCGCCGCAGATTGCCCAGGCAGCCCAGCAGCACTATGGCGGTCACACCCTCTGCCCGAGCCCTGCAGCATCAACTGTGCACGATGGGGTGTGAGGGCAGAGTCTTGTCTACGCTGCCTGGCTGCCATGTCCTTGACTGTGCTGCTCCGCGTGGGCCATGCTCAGGGGCGACTCTCCTTCAGGGGGGCTGCTGGAGAGGGGGTCGCGAGGGAGGCAAGACTGGGGCAACGGCACGTGTGCCCACAGAGAGGGCTCCGAGTGCCGCCTCTGGCACTCGTGCCATAGGTTCGCCACCACTGGTATAGGGTCTCCTGCTTCAGCAGGGGATTAGACTAAAAGAGCTCCAAGGTTCCTTCCTACTCTGTTATTCTGTTATATGCAGGTAGTAGCTTCAGTTGTCATGATACCTTTGCTTCCATTCTTCCTTTCTGCAGAATTCCAGTACTTTAAGAAATAAAAGTTGCAGACTTTGTTGGGCTGGAAAAATCCAGATCACTCCTATCTCCCATTGTTACAGAGAATATATTACTATAAATAAAGAATCAGAGACAATACGTACCTGAAATACTTGCATCATTTAAAATTCTCTTTTATTGCAGCCAAGACCTGGTAATTCTAAACGAGGGGTCCTTAACCTTGGCAACTTGGAAGACTTGTGGACTTCAACTCCCAGAATTCCTCAGCCAGCAAAGCTGGCTGAGGAATTCTGGAAGTTGAAGTCTACAAGTCTTCAAGTTGCCAAGGTTGAGGACCCCTGCTCTAAACGATGAGTTTGGTTGACCCCTCCATAATCTTACTGCTTTTTCCATCTTGACATCAGGTCCTTTGGAATAAAATTAACCTGCCTCCTACAGCATTGAAAAAGCATTTGCGAAAAACCTTGGTCTTTTCTTCCTCCTCTGCTTATAATATGTTTCTTTGTCAGATTCTTTGTAGAGAGATTCAATAGGAAAAAAACTCATATTGGTTTCTGTGTAATATTGATTGCCACATTTTTTTTTAAACAAAAGCCTGGTTTTTGTGGCCTAAAATGAATTTATGAAACTGACGAAATTGCCCACATAATTCATGCCCTTTGGGAATTCAGAGTGCCTACAATCCAGGTATGTCAGAAATGAAATCCCAGTAATTTGACTCAAAGAGATTACAGACCATTTTTTTTTTTAATTTAGCGTTTTGGCACTGATATTGGAACATAGCCTATCATTATAGGCTGAGGAATTAAGCAGGATGATAATACAGGAATTCCTTTCAGCTTCTTAAGTGTTGATTGTAGGGTTGCTTTGAATAGACCTCACAGTGTTGCTCCCCAAAAGTCAATTACTAAATGTAACGTTCTGGAAATGTAACATTCTACACATGAGTAGAAACAAAATTGGCTCAAGGCTGCATCAGTGATGGATAGGCGTGATTTCTACTTCTGATTAATCAAAGGTGACATAATATGAGTGCAGCAGGAAAGTTAATTTGGGTTAAAACTGGATCTGAAAATAAGGTTAAGGCTGATTTTTGCAGGGAATGCTGTGGTGCTGAGTTGCCCTGTAAATATAACGGAGAAAATAACTGAACAGGACAGTTGGTACTTAGAATTTTGATACGCTCACTTTGTCTGAATATGTATATGACAAAAATATACCCCCACTCCCTTATGCCATAGATATACAATATGAATTTTGCTCAAAGAAACTAACCCTAGGTAAATTGGCATTCCTGAGTCTTTGCACTGCTTAGAAGTGAAGGTATAGGTATAACATTATAAAGAATACCTTAAAATATGCATAAATACTGAAAAAGTACTGGATCTCTTCTTTTAAATATTTTGATGGAGAGTTTTTGATCAACTTGCTTTATATGTACTATATGTGGCAATGCAACATAGAATAGGGAAGTCAGACATTAAGGAACCTTCACTTCTTTATCGTATGTGGGTAGCAGCAGCTAATAAATATTGATCCATATTTAAATCCAGACTACAGATAGTCCTCATTTAGCAACTGCTTCATACAGCGACTATTTGCGGTGGCAAGATGATGAAAAAATAACTTTTGTGACCAATCCTCTCATTTATGACCTTCACAGGTCTGTCAAACAAAAGATAGCTGATGATCATAAGCACAGTTGCAGTTTCATTTAGTGTCTGCTTCGCTTACTACTGACTTGCTGATCCAAATTGTGGTCACTTAACAAGGACTGTCTATATATGCTGAGCTGACTCTACTGTTATTTTCATCAATGCCTTCAAAATAATAAGACCAAAGAGTTGTGGAGAGAAATCTACCCTAGTAGCCTCCTAACAACACAGGAAGCCGTAAGCTTGCAAAGAATCAAGCAGTTAGAGAGATAGAAGTTGCCCCTTAAACCCTGGCGTAGATTAGAAAACCGTTGTATAAAATTGAATTTTACAATTGTGTTTTAAAGAACTGTTCTGGAGATAGGTAAAGGTCTTAATGCCAGAATAATGCAGTTTCTGCAACTGACCTGTGCTGTGTGATATAATTAAATGCATAGCATACAAAAGGCCTTGAACACAAAGCAATACTGTTCTTTATTTGGAATAAATAGCTGGAAGTTTAACTACACAGTACAGAAGTTGCTGATCTTCTTAACTTTGGCCTTAAAACGAGCTAATTAATTGTTATTACATACTTCCATGCGTTGCTAATAAATCTATACCAGCTTTGAAAATAAATTATTACATGACGTCTTTTACTTACTGATGGATATCTATCACATAGACCAGAAAAACATGACCACAATATATTTTTCTTGTTTAAATGCAGAATTGGAATTGTATCGAGTTGCAATTCTGTCTACTCTTTGAACAGAAGTATCTCAGGTTTGGTTACATATAATAATATTTTTGTCTCATTCATTTTCAGTCAACAGTGGATCAGTTCTAAGCCCATGTTTTCTAATTTGACTTAGTTTATCACACCGTGCTTTACTCCACACATTAGCATGCATAGAGATTCTTGCAATTTACAAACCAGTTTTCCCCTCATTCTTCAAAACCTAATGAATGGCACATATAAGTCTCCTTTTTTTCTGGTCACCATGCAGAAAGATTGTCTTAATATCTACATACTTTACGTGCAATTTTCTAAACGTAGTAAAATTCGGATGTTCTCATGTAAAAGCACAGGGGCAAAAGCTTCATAATTCTTGCCATATTTTTTGTGTGGGGCCCTTTGCTACTAAACAAGCTTTATGCATTGCACGTTTCAATGGACATCACATCTGGTTTTGAAAACCGCATTACAGCGTATGACTGCCTCTTGGTAGTTCTGTTTGAATCTATATTTTATTTTTTGTACAAAGATGCTATTTCTTCCCATGCAGCTTCCTTCCACTTCTATGCCTCAGCTGTGGCAGTCATTGGACCTCTTTCTGTGAATTGGTATTAGACTTATCCTTTGTTCATCCTTTGTAGCTCATTCTCTCAGGAGGGACTCATTTATTAAATTTATGAGATCTTAATTCTAATTCTGGCCTGATTGTATTTGAGCACCTTCTGAATCCCATCCTATTTCAGATTCCTCAGACTCATTTTCAATGGTCTTTTCTCATTGTCCATCATCATCATCATCATCATCATCATCATCATCATCATCATCATCATCCCTTTGTGATCCTCCTAGTTGAAAGTAGGTGCCAACAGTAAAACTAGGCTAGTTTGCACTACAGTATAAATAAAGCTCATCTAGGTCATGTTTCATTAAAAGTTTGTAAGTTTTTTATTCCTATCTGATAGCCTACCATTATTCCTAATTGGGTTTGCAATTTAATTTATTTTTTTTCCTTTAGGCTTTGCATCCAGATACGTTTAGGTGTAATAGATGGGTTTATTGCTGCTGCATACGGAATATTATTTTCACCTTTTGTTGGTAAATGGTTTTGTGGATTAACTAGGTAAGCATTATTAAGTGCTTCTCCCTGGAAATAGTCAGGTAACCATGAATCAGCCAGAATACACCTTATTGTGTTATTAGGTTTTGATTCTTGTTTTCTGCAATCCTATTTTGCCCAGGGCTATAACATTTTTTTCATGTTAATATGTTTTTGTTGATGAAATATTTTTCAGATGTCCAGTTCCAATATTCTCCCGTTATCAGACCGTACTCTCTTTATTTTACTCTTCAATTGTTTTTTATGTAAAAAAAAGTTTGTATTTCTCAGATACTTCCTTCTCACTTTCACTCAGAGATAGGTGCAAATTCAGGTAGTCCTCGTTTAGCAATTACCTCATTTAATTAACGGTTAAGATGGTGATGAAAAGGTTATCAGTTACTTTTGTAAAGCAAAAAGTAAAATTGTAAGCATAGTTGTGGTTTCACTTAGTGACTGCTTCGCTTAATGATGTTGCGAATCCAAATTATGGTTGTTAAAAAATAAGGACTACCTGTAAGCTTTGAGTGACTGTGAACACTACAAAGCAATTTTTCCCACTTCCTTGTAAAATCATTCTCTTTTAATATGTCTCTTTTTATTAAAGACAATCTGCATTTTTCTTTTTTATCTAGTTTTGAGAATTCCCTTCAGTTACATCTTTCAAACTATGCTGGTATGCCTATTCACTGGAGAAATTTCATCGTGAAGTTTGATTAACTCTATTATATATTTATAGTGTTCTCCTCCAAACTTGACAATTCCTTGATGAAATCATCAAAAACGTTCAGACTGTTCTCCAGCATAGGAGATGGAGAATCCACCAATGGGTTAGCTCTGTCTTCCTGCTCATTAGACTAAGTCAGCCAAACTTGCCACGCCCGTCCTGGACTTAGTCTGCAGCCCAGACAGATGTGACAATCTTGGCTCCTAGATAGCAGGTTGTACATAGCTTTTCCATTGTTGGATTCTCCCTTATCTCCACAGTCATTTCAGCAGTGCTGGGATCAGTGCTGCTCCGGACTGATTGCTGGAGGCTAGGATTCTTCCCACAGAGAAACCCCTCTTCCAAGAAACAGGCAGGAACCGCAAGAAAAAACCAACCCCTTTTATTCTCACAGACCTGAGTCAGTGTCCAAGGCAAACAAACCCAGTCCACAGAAACTTGATGCTCAACACGAACGATTGATTTCAGCAACCAGCACCTCCCATATCTTCCCTTTTATAATTCAGCCAAGACGTGGCTTCCTAATGCCTTCTCCTTTGCCTTTGGAGCTGCCCCATTGCATTCCTCTGTCCTACTCACTTCTCTTGCCTGCGCTTTCGTGCATCCTGGATTTGTCCCAACTTCTTCATCACTGTCCAACTCAGGCTCCCAGCACAGCTGTGTCTCAGCCTGAGCGCGAGTACAGGGGCCAGGCTCTTCGTCTGACTGTAAGTCTTGGAGTTCCTCAGAGCCTTCCTCTGACTCTAATGTCACTCTAGGCCCTTCCTCCTCATCTGATTCCTCAGACTCAGCTGCCAGATCCACTGGCTGGCGAGGAATCACAACAGCTGGCATGCCGCGGCCCGGTACTGGTCCACAAACTAGGGGTTGGGGACCCCTGCCTTGGAACACGGTTTTGAACCAACGTTCAATTTGAGTTCATCCTCAGACTTCAGTGATCTGTCCTTTTTCTTTCATGTTGGTCTGACTTCAGCTTCGTTTGTACATAGCATTTCCAAAATTTGTGAGAGGTCCAGTTTTTCAAATACTGCTTCCGTCTTCATGCTTCAAATGCTATATTCTATCCCATTTCCAAGCAAGAGATTTTGGAACTCAGTATAACTGTCAGTCTCAAAAATGTTATTCTAGCTTTGGAAGCATGAAAAAGTAACCAGCTGACAATGCTGGTTCAGCTATATTGCTTGATCAAGCATCTGGAAATATATTGGGATGTTTTGTGACTGGGGTGCTTTGACCTACTGTTAGGGTTCTGTATTTAGTTCTAGCTCTGCTGAGCCCATAACCCTTTTGCTGGAAAATATACTAATTTCTAGTTTAGTTTGAACCTAGCACACTCCCAGTCAGTCTCCATATTCAGATCAGACCAAACATCCATGGCATTCAGTTTAGCTAGCAAAAGGGATAGCTTGTTTGTTTTGTTGTTTGCCTTAAACTCTGCTTTAATGTTTAATAAATAATTAATTGGCAAAACAGGGAGGGAAGCAGGCCTTGGGGTAGAGGTTAGCATGTCTCTACAAGATTTTCTGTTTATTCTGGGGTTTTTTTCCCCCTTCTGCATGGATACAATGTATCCCTTCATTTTATTATCTTGCATTTTTAAATATAGACTACCCAGAGTCATTTAGAGTTGAGTGATCTCTAAATTCAGATAAATAAAATAAAAAGTAGGCAGTCATTTGATTATCTTTGTGTATAGCTATGTTGATCAAAGGGACACAAAACCTTTCAGTAAACTGGAAGCAATAGTGTGGATAGCAGCTGAGGCCTTTGACTATTCCAGCTTTAATTCTTTTATTATATAATGGCTGCAGGACAAACTTGGAAAATAGGATGTCTGATATCCCTCCCCCCTCTGTGTTGCAAAGAAAACAATTTGGTATATTGGGGTGTGCTTCATTTCACACACAAACACTTTTCTTCTTGTAGAGCTCAATTTCATATACGTACAGTGCCACCCCCGCCTATCCCGTAAGGTTGCTTAGAGATCAACTTGGAAGCTTTAAGACTGGGTGATAACATAAATGTTTATTACTTCCCTCTGAAGCCATTGTCACAATGTCACATTCAGTCTTTGAATATGTTTCAGTAGGTAAATGATCAGTGATATTGAAGTTGATGACCTCAGTATTTCATAATATCAGTAGAACTGTTACCTAATGAGTTGCATTATTAGTGCAATGTTCTAATTTTAATTTTCTGTGTACATCATGGTATTGCTAAACCTTTTCATAACTTTCTTTAATATGTCTTGCTGAAGTTCCGCTGTGCTTGATTAAAGATCCCTTCAGGCATCTCCCCCTTAAGAAGGCAGCTATGAAAGGAAAGAGCTTTTAATACAGTAAATGCATGCAGGTTGCCTCTTCAGGGCTTTGCTTGGTTGGTGATGGACTTTGCTATGTTCTTTTGCTTTCCAAAAGAATTCTAGGAATTCCAGTCTATAATTGGCTTCTGTCCTGCACAAAATATCTATAAGATTACATATCTTTCTCGTTGGGTTCAGAGCAGCCGCTGCAGTCTCAGAAGTTATGTGCTGGAATCCTGCTTTCTTTGTGCATCTATCTTTCGGCTAATCTTTAAGTTGCTGTTGTTGAGTAGTGGATTGTTGAGCTTCTGCAAGAATAGGGATATGCTGAGCTTCGAACACATCTCCTTTGTGATTTATGATTGTAAATATCAAAACACTTTAGGCTCAAGAAATTAAACAAAGAACAATTAACAAGAGGACAGTATGGAATGAAATAAAACAGGGTAACATTGTGTAAGGAACAGTGGAAATGGAAAGCCAAATGGGTCACTGAATGCCTAGTCATAAGAAAACCTAAAAGTGACCCAACAAAAAAAGGTGCCAGGCTTTGAATGACCACATCAGCAATGGACAATCCTGAATAGGATTTGCATCTCATACGGCGTCTGTCCGGACACATTGTATAAATGGGGCATAGTATCCTTCCTTCAGCGTGATAGCTGGGTCCCACGTCAAACTACATCACATCATGATCGACTGTCAGCTGAAGGCAGATACCGGTCCAGTATCTGATTATTTTTTTCAGATAAATGATGCTGCATTTCAGTGGTTAGGTGCCCTAGATATTTGTATTTGAGCATAGATCTTTTTAGCATTTATATTTTATTGTGTTTTACTAATATGGGTGAAATGTTAATATATATTTCTAGTCTATGAATGATATGCCATATGCTAAACAAATAAATAAATAAACATCTGATCAGCTGATAGTTCGATAGTCATTCTGTTTTGTATCTCTGATAATACTTTTTTTTAATTATGAGAACTTCCTATTGTTTGAACTTTCCCACTCCTGTATGAGTCAGAGTTTTTATCTATATTAATCTTTGAGCTAATTTTTGAACCGCTCCTCACTTATGGTAACTTGTATCTGCTTTATCTACACATGCCAACTAACTTCCATTTTCCCAGACATCATTTTGCTGCCTCTTAGAAGGATAGAATAAGCTATGTAAAGGCCTAGTCCTATCTTGATTTGTGGTTTAATCCTAGAGTTGACATTTATATTGACAATTATATATATCTCATGAAGTTTTCAGCATGAAGTCATGTGTGTAAATTGATTTGTGAGTCTCAGATGTGTACTGAATATACATTTTTCTCTCTTCTAAAAATCACAACAAAAACCTGTGAGAATATGCCATGAGCAATCCCAAGTATATTGTAATGTGGTACACATATGAATTTAGTTATTTGCAGTTTTCCAAAGAGAAAAACCTTCAAATATACTATACTTTTTCAGTAGTGAAGACTGTTTGAGAGGTGGAGGAAATCTCCTCTTTTACAGGATCCTGATGTCATCTGGACACTCTTCTCCAAAGAATATATTAATTCAAACAAACAAACAAACAAATAATGGAAAGCAAGTTTGGCCTAGTGCAGGGGTAGGCAACCTTAGCTCTTTTATGACTCGTAGACTTCAACTCCCAGAATTCCTGAGCCAGCTGGCTCAGGAATTCTGGGAGTTGAAGTCCACGAGTCATAAAAGAGCCAAGGTTGCCTACCCCTGGTCTAGTGGTTAAGGCACCATGCTAGAAACCTGGAGACTGTTAGTTCTAGTCCTACCTTAGGCACAAAAGACAGATAGGTGACTTTGGGCCAGTCACTCTCTCTTAATTCAGTCTACCTCACTGGGTTGTTGTTGTGGGGAAAATAGGAGGAGGGAGTATTGAGTATGTTTGGGACCTTGACTTATTTATAAAAATAATAAAAGGCATGATATAAATGACTGAAAAATAAAGATAATAAAAATAGTCTCCACTTGTGATGTCATTTAATACATTATACAGTACTTTTGATTAAGTTATAATCGAAGGCTGTACTTCTTTATATGCAACAGAGACTGCTATTGCACAAAGGTTCATAAATGTTGAGGGAGAAAGCTAGACCAAGATCTTGGGTATGTGAGGGTTTTACTGAGTATGCACAGGATTGCTTTTGACGTCATTAATTGTGCAGGAATGAAGCTGTCTTCTGGGTCACTTCAAACATGGGTAGTTTAGAGGTCTCCAACCTTTCCAGGCTCACAGCCCAGAGGCAAGGAGAGCAGCTTCCAAATTGGTGCGCGTGCACGCACGCAAATAGCACTGTGCACACCGGCATGGCACTAGCAGCCCTGTTCACACATACACAAATAGGCCGTGCACACCCACCTGGCGCTAGCGGCCCCGTTCGTGCCTGCACTCATGCGCAAATGGGGCCATGGGCACTAGCATGAGTGGGAGGGGAGTGCACGTGCACACATACGTACACCGGCCAGCCATTTCCACGGTCCCCATAGGTTGGGGATCCCTGATATAGGAAACACAAGTGAACATACACAAGAGAATGTGTATTTTTATGAAAATCAGAACTAAACCTCTTTTATGCTTTTTCAGCAAGTCTATTGTGTGGGAGAAGTGATTATGTTCAATGATAAGTGAAAGTTATTTTTGCCCTTGTGAAGGCTTAGCTCCATTATTCTTGCCTAATTTTAATTCTGCTCTGCAGCTTCATTATACTGCACAGTTCTTTTCAGTGTACAGTATGGAGAGGGCCTTGGGTTATCTTTTATTTGGAGGAATATTGTAAAAATCATCCACTTCATGCTGTAAATATTAGTAGGTGAAATAAGATAAAATATTACATCTTTTCTGATCGTGCAGTACTTTTCCCTTCTCATATTTTTGCTATTCAGAATCATTGCATGTGATACTCTGAACCAAAATATGTTCTTGGATTCTTTCCCTAACCAGATCTTAGGTTCAAACAACCTGCCAAGCAGGGTAAGCAACCTTTTGATTCCTGGTTAATATATGTTTAATAAATTCTTATAAGGGTGGAGCTAGATTTTTTTTACTCCTCGTTGCCAGAGTTCTGTTGAGGAAAGGGGTTTAAACTATGTTAGAGCTATGCTAAGACTTTCATCATTGTGTGTCGTCTTCCTTAACCAAATCATGAGGCTTCACAATATTGACGTGTCCTAAACACATTGTAGACAGAACCTGCATTTCAATATGTCGTCATGCTTCCAGAATGAGCTCTTGGGTAAGATAAGAACACACACACTGCTAATTTATTATCAGCCATATTTTGGTTAAGTGTGTTATGCAAACTATCTATAGATGCAGATGATAGTTTTGCACAAGCCTCGTGATTCCAGTTTTCACATTCCTTACATAAAGCAGTCTCAGCATGCCTAGAATGCAAATTTTGATCCATGATTTCATGGTTTGATTTTTTTTTTCCAGAAGCTTGGAAATTTCAAGGAGAGATGTCAAAAGAAAGAGAGAAAAAAGGAATTCTTTTTAAAGATCTGTCTTTAGGGTTAAGAGCCTTAAAAGACCTATCTTTAGGCTTAGGATTAGTTCCTCCAGCTATCTTTGTAAATAGATCCTTGAATCTTCAAGATATCTTAATTCCTTCTTGTGTTCTTAAATCAGTTTTTGAGAAAAGATACTTGCAACATGCAATTCCATTAAAGCTTAGTGAACTAGCTCAGGGCCATTTTCACTTGGAAAGATCATGCAAAACTCTCTCCTGTTGTGTTTCCAAACAGAGAGTTGGGTTTGCTTACGCTAATTAATAAAAATGCAAGTTCACATTGTGCTTTAAGGTTCATTGAAAATCTTTGGTTGAAGTTGGAGTGTATATGATTAAACCCCATCTCTTCCATTTCTTCATTCACTTGTTATCTTGCAAACTGGAACTTTCCATGTCTTTGTTACGCTGACTGGGCTACTTATGAACCATATATACTATAGAGAGGGGGAAGGAATAAATCAGAAAAGCTAACTCCTGTATGTGTAAAAAAATTTCCTCAATTAGAAATACAGAAGTGGTTCTTTTGTAAATTAAGAACCCTCAAAATAGTCCTGTTTTTATCAGCAAAAGAGCAAAAAAGGGTTTGAAGATCTAAACTTAGTGTACTGAAAACTAACTAAAGTAGATTAGGCTTTTTCTTGGAATCTTTAATAATTTTAGTTTATTCTCCCTAAGAACATGTCTTAAAAATATTGAAAAATAACTTCTTCAAAAAAAGTTTCCCCCCAGGTGTTCCTGAATTTTTATCTTATCAGTGACTAATATTTTCTAGGGCTATGCAGTAATTCAGAAGGGGCACAATGATTTGGAGCACACAAATATCACATCTGTTGAGACCTCTTAAATCAGTTGTGTTGTTGCCATGTGATCCCATGAGAAGACATAGCTACTTACATAGGTTGCCAACAACAAATCCCCCAGACACATCAAGCTTCCTTTCTCTCCTCAAATCCATATCACTGTACAACCTTAATATATTCATCTCCTTCAGACTTCTTGTTGCTATAGTGATACTGAACAGGAAGAAGCAGCAGATGGCAAATTTACCCTGTCCTGTAATGCAGCATTGCTGTAGACTTGAAGCATAATGCAGATGTTACATACTAAAGGATTCATGCTAAGGGAAATATATATTTCCTAATCTGATAAACCGTTTAAAATAATTTAAAATGGCTTGAAGTATTTTCAATTCATAGGCTCTCAATACAGCACGTAGAATTCTGTGGATCATAAAATTTATTTAGTGTATCTTTTGTCCAAAGATTGATAGTTGATTTTTTTTTCCTCTTTTTACATTTAAGAAAAACAGTATTGCTGGAAAAGAGCAGGATAGATTATTGTAGAAATTCAGGTCAGAAAGTAAATATCAAAATACTAGATCAAGAGAACATTCCTAATACTGTATACCGTATATCTTATAGATATTGATGAATGCTTATTCCCATAATTGTAGTCAACAGTTCAGTGACTAATAATGATGATAATTTATTTTTTGTCTTTATTATTAGTTTCTATGTGATCATTAACATTTCTCTTTTTATACATATTTTAACTGATGAAAATAAACATTTCACGAAGTAATAAAACTTAGTGAAATTCCCATTATAGTGTATATCAGCTTGATACTTAACATATAATTAGTTTCTGTCACATTATCCAATGTCTAATTTAATATACATATCACCTTCAGTGGTGTTTACAAATTAATGGTAAAACATTAAGGATGTCTTTTTTCTCTTTTTCCTCTTAGAATTTAAAAATATGTGGGCATTCCACATCTTTTTTTTTCTTATTTATTTATATTCCCCCTTTATTATTTTTAATCAAGATGGCAAACATATCCAACACACCTCCCTCCTATCCTGTGAGGTTGGCTGGGCTAAAAAAGAGAACAGTTGGCCCAAGCTCACTCAGCTGGCCTTCATAGCTAAGGCAGGATTAGAACTCAGGATCCCCTGCTTTCCAGCCTTGTGTCTCAGAGCTTTCTAGTAGTTCAAGGAATAGGGTGCCTGGTTTTGGTCTGGATTCCTTGGCACAAATCTCCTGATCCCTTAAAGAAGATTGATTTCTAATATATGTATTCTAGTACTTGGGTAGTAGCAAAGATTGAAGCCAGGCCAGAAAAGGTCAGATTTAAAAGAAAACAATATTAAGTTGTTTTTTTCATAGAATATGTGAAAAGCAGATATAGAAGAATCATACAAATATATCTATTTGCTGTCCCATAAATATAATATGTAATAGAATAGGGTAGGGTAGACTCAGCTCAATTAACTATTTTTTTAAGGCACGTGCATGGATTGCACAATTCTATTGTGTATACTGAGTGAAGTGTGCTGCTAATATTCTCAAAATTATCGTTACATAATAAAAAGCATCTGACTCAACTGGGGATCCATAGGGATACAATTGGAGATTATGAATCAGCCTGGCATAGGTGTGGATAAAATACCTTTGCGGAGAAGTTAGAGGAAACGTCATCTGAGTTTCAGAGGAATGCCTGATCTTTGGTGGCTTTTCACCCACAGATGCCATTTCTTGACATCATATGTGAATCTCCTTCCAATTTTTGTTTTTAGAAATATATACACTTTTAAACAACTTCAGAATCTGAGTAGAAACATTTGTTTGCTTTCTCATTTAATAAAAAGATTTGGGTTATTTTGAAAGCAGGTTATTGATTCTGAGTCTCCTTCTCACAGCCTTCTTATTTTACTGATATATTAGATCTGCATATAGAAATAATATGTTGGATTCAGGCTTTTTGATAGCCTAGGTGGTAAATTATTTTTACAGGCAACTGTAATGAGAACTGTCTTTATAAGTAGTGTAAAATATATTAATATTGTGTATTCTCCAGTAAAGGTTATTCAAACCTTTCCTTGCTGGGTATAAAATGTTATATCTATCTGTATGATATTAAAACTCCTGTTGTCATTACCGTTTATTTATTTAGCATATGGCATACCATACATGAACTAGCAATTTATATTAACATTTCACCTAGATTAGTAAAACATAATAAAATATAAATAGGCCATCTTACCATTAAATAGGCCAATACACCAATAGGCCATCTTACCATTAAAGCACAGCATTGTTTATATTTTTTAAAAAAATCAGATAACTTGTTATGGCCCCGTCAGAGCCTGGATCTGAGGAGGAGGAGGTTGGAGCCGGGGCTGATGGGGGGGGGGGTGTAGTCCCTACAGCCCATGAGGAATGACCTGGGGATGAGGACGAGGCAGTCCTGGGGCCCTCCAGGTCTCGGAAGAGTATGCAGGAAGGAAGAGAGGGTACAGGCTGACCGAGGAAGGGGGGGGAGATGGAAAGAGAAGGAAGCGGAGCAGAGAAGTGGCAGAGCTCCAGATACGAGCAAATGCCTCCCCCACCCAATCCCCAAGCACGGAGAATGGAGAGGAGGCAGAATCAGTGCAGGGCGAACCAACTACTTGGGAGGAGGGTGCCCTGCCCCTCCTCATGAGGTTCACCCGGAGAGTAGCATTTAAGGAGATGCTGTGAGGAGGGGCTTTTAGAGGAACAAGTGTTTGTTTTTGAATTACACTCCCCCGGCTTTGATTCAGACCTTTTGCTTTGAGGACTGCTTTTGCCTTGCTTCCAGACAGTTCTTATCTTGCCCTAGCCTTGAAGACTTTGCCTTTGGAACTGCTTTTGCCTTGGACCCCATCTTGTTTTATGGCCTGCTGTTTGTCTTGCCCTAGCCCTGAAGACTTTGCCTTCGAAACTGCTCTTATGCCTGGACTTTTGCCTTGTGGACTTGCCTGGTAATCTATGGGCTGCTGTTTGGGGGACTGAGGGTGAAGCCTTACTGGTCGGTGGAGGACCATTTGTTTAACCATTCCCAAGAGAAATAAAGAACTCTCTGGAGGCCTGCCCAACCGTGACCACCTGAGTCATATCATAACTAGACCAATAGATGCCCTCCACTTACAGCCAGTCACAATGTCATCTACAGTTTGACAATCTTTTACAGAGATATAAAGACTACCTGTCCAGAGTTCAGTGGTTTTGTGGCTCTTTTGAATCTAGGTCAATCTAATTGTGTATATAATTAAAAAGAAGAAGCCGTCAAGTAAAAAAGAGAAACCTCCTACAACTGCAGCACTTTCACTATAGTTATAACACCTCTGCCCGCCAAACACATCTGTACAAGAAGCAGAACCAAAACTACTTTTACTTCATAGATTCATGCTAATTAAAGTCAGTGGAAGACTCTTGCAAGGAGGCACTCTTTCCATCTGGGTTGAGCTGGCATAAACAACAGAAAAATACAAGTGCCTGCCTGCGTTTAGAGGAACTGAAGTGTTCTGCTCTGTAAAAAAATTTAAAATTAGAAAACACATTAATGAACCACAAAAGCCTCAGAACAAATTCTTAACTCCACCTTCATACTGGTGGCAAAACATCCTGGCCACACAAACCAAGAGTGTGTCCTTTGTGGAAAAGCTGCTTTCGGTGATGATTACTCACAAATCCAGACAAAATGATGGATCTTGTTTTTTTGGTTTGATGTTCCACTCCTTCAGTCTTTAAAAGAGTGGCTTATTTTACTGTGGCTTGTTAGAGTCAGGCAGCTAAACACAAGTATTGGAAAACTGAGGTTTTCTATACTGCCAGCTTTAAACAAATTAAATTAATTTTTGTCATGTTCCTTCAAACACAATTTAAGAAGAAACATACATTCCCTTTCATTTTAGCAACAGGCATTTTAAAGATTAACTGCCAAAATACAAAATAGTTGCCATCTCCAAAATTATTTTGTAAACCTTCATATCATTCAAAGAAAGATGCCCTTTCTCATCTATTTGCATTCAAGAATATATGATGCCAAAATTTATTAGAATCTCTGAAAATTTTGTTTAGAATCCTATTTAAACAGACGTTCAAGCATCTCCCATGATAATGAAGGAAGAGAATACTGATTTTTTAAAAAATTAAGTTTATTAATTTATAATAAATTAATAAATGGGCCATTTATTTGAGACCATTCATATTTTAGAGAAAAGTGTGAGTTGTAAGTTTTGTATTTGAATATTTACTCCATTTTAATTAATTGCCTAACTATGGAACTATTGGATCTTGCAAAAACAACTAGAATTGTTTTTTCTTTTTCATAAGTGATTTTTGAATTATGTTTTTTTTAGTTTTGCAGAGACAACTTTGAATTTATAGCAAAGTTTTATAATATTAATCTGTATGCTATTTGTGTATTTTGTTTATGCTATTTGTGATTCTGATTCTGAGTTTCATAATCCTTGCATTATCCAATATCCATTTCATTTCATGGAAACTTAATTAAATAAGAACAGCTAAAAAATATGAACACATGCACTAAAATTAAGGTAAAATAGGATAATAATGTTCAGTGCAAATAGTTTAATGTTTCAAAAATATGGGAAAAATACAAAATTTCAGCACGGAAGAAATCACAGACAGGATGCCATGAGAGTTCTACAGGCAAGGTACTATTTTGGTCCCAATTGATTATTAATAGAAATATCAGAAATAATACTGTAAAATTATCCTGTCCTTATCCTATCAACCACCTCCATTGGTGAGTGCCCCCTCAGGGCTCCAAGCTAGCTGGCAAAACACATTTGGTAATGCCAAAAGGGTGGGAGCAGGCCTCACCCCATTAAAAAAGGCTCTTCTTGATCCCACTGGCCGGAATTCTTTAGCCGACAGGGTCCAGAGTAGGCCTCTTCCACAACAGGCGGGCTGGTTCCATTGGAGTGAGACAGCTCCGCAGGTATCATGGACTCGTGCCTAAAGGGATTTAAAGTTAGTAATGAGTACCTTGAATTGGAGTCAGAGGCAAACTGGTAACTATTGTTGCTCGCGCAATAGCAGTGTTATAAATGCCACCCTAGAGGCCCCTAGAACTGTTTGTGCCACTGCATTCTTCACCAGCTGTGGATTCCGAACACTCTTCAAGGATAGCCTCATGTAGAGAGCTCTTTGCAGTAATCAACCAACCAACCAACCAACCGATTATAGTCTTCCATTAATAGTGTTTTTAATCTGTGACGATGAAGCTTTTTAAAATTAATCTTCTTGAAAAAAATATATTTTAAAATAGCAATAAAAGAGAAAAGGAAAGATATAATGTAAGGGTGCAATATCAGTAAGGGGGTAGATTGGTGCTCAGTATATTCTTGACAAAGGATTAATCATACAAAGCAGTTTATGCTGCACTATTTTTAACAAAAAAGAAATGGGTTTTGATGGTCTTTTAAATTTCTGGGTTGAACGTCAATGACGTTAGTTATAACTAAAATCCTTTTTTAGATTTGAGTGAAGGTTTCCAAATCTGAATTCCTGAGCATACATGCAAATGCTTCCTATGGCAGACAGTCCTGCCTTACACAAGAATGACTGAAGTCACAGCATGGGTTTTTATTTACGGATGCAAGGTTCAGCTCATTTCTGATTTTGGGGGATTTACATGTGGACATGTCAACTGAATAGGGGTGGTGAGAAATAGGCAAGCTTGCCAGGCAACTATCTCCTGGCAATTCCTGTAGTTGTGAAAGAAGAAATAATAGAAAAAGTGTAATAGTGGACAAGAAACCGTGGTCTGTGCAGTTTAGCATCCATAGTTTCAGGTGAACTGGCTTTGTGAAAAGGAAAGAAACTAAAAAAGAGCTCATGATCAAGGGATAACCATATTCTGTAGAATTGTGGCGTTAATGAGATTGGTGTAACTATATCCAAAACTAACATAGGGCAGTTTCTGAACATCTGCTTTCAAACTACATTTAACAATAAAGAGTAGTTGCAGGACATTTTCCTAGACCTGCTTTGTCTTAAGCCATCATTAAACAGCCTTAAGTGGCATTTTAGTGTTTTTAGACCACCCAAGATTAAATAAAGGGGGAAAGGAAGCAGAGGGCACTGATGAAAAAGTAAATCTCTATTGTAATATTTCAGTAGTAACACAGTCTATAATGATACCATATTAAACACTGCACAAGCTATACTTTAGTGCATTTCAAAATATTTTATAAATATTCAACATGTGTCCAGTTATTGCTATTTTTACTGAGAATATATATTTTAATAACCACAGGACTCAAGTATATGGTAACAGCTTTGCATATTTTAATTAGGGAGCCCTGGTGCTAAACCCTCATATGTTTCTCTGCCTCTTTATAGTGGACTACCAAGCCACCTCCCCCTCAGATTTGTAATGCAAAATTCACTATTGCTGTTATGTAGAAGTATGCTGGTGCATTTCTCTGCTACATCAAATTGTTTAAGCAATAGAACTATTAAAAATGATAATTTTAATCCATTTGTCACCATCTTGAAAATTCAAGACAATTTCACGCATTCCCTTCCTTCTCAATGGTGGCCCTTGCCTTGCCTCTCATTAAAGGATTACAGTAGTAAAATGTGAGAGTGAGTATAATATAGTTTTTTTTAGAAGAACTCTGTATTGGGAAAACTCTGGATCAGATATTGCTATAAATATATGAAATAGCTTTGTGAAAGCAATCATCTTCTTTCAGAACTTTATCTGCCAACCTGGAATAGTCATGCTCACCTACATTATAGGGTGACTTGAGAAATTTAGCAGTATGGAATTTCTACATGGCACTTAGATGTTGAAAGCATAAGGAGTGCTGATAGATGTTATGTATTCTTGTCCAGTAGTCATAAAAAGGATTTATTGTACATAGCTATTTATTTAATTTTATTTATTTGGCGGCTTCTGGAAATGTTTGTTCCTTGTAGAAGGTTGCATTTTCATAGTGAATTTCAGATAAGAATGGCTTGTTTTGCAGGCTGCTTTTCTGAAATTGCTTAGCAGTCAAGATTTAATTTCCTACATTTCCTACATTTGAAGATAATCTCTGAAATCTCCTTAGAGCAGTGGGGGTCGCCAAGCAAGGCTGTCCGCCATTTTTTTGTCTGCCATTTTTTTTTGTCCGCCATTTTTTTCCCTTTTCCGGCGGGTGCCTTACCTCCCTTGGGCTGGGCCAGCTGGTGGTCGGCCTGCTCCATCTCTGCCACTTGCCAGCTACGCCTCGGCCGGCGAAGGGGGCGGAACCATGCATGCGTGGCGCTCCTGGGCAGAGAAAGTCCTTGACTTACGACCGGTTGGGTAGTCCTCGACTTATGACCGGTTTAGTCCTCGACTTATGACCGGTTTAGTCCTCGACTTACGACCGGTTTAGTCCTCGACTTACGACCGCTTGGGGTCACGGCATTAAAAAGGTTGAGAACCACTGCCTTAGAGAATATTTGGGAGGCCTGAAGCTATTCTAGGTATATCAAAGCAACAAATTCATTCAGCCGGTCACATTGACAACTATTCTGCTAGTAATTGTTCCTTCTAAGTGGAGCTTCAATTATGCCTAATGCCTAAATAAATCATTTTGTGAACAGGAATAATAGTACTTGCTTACCAGTATATTATTTTTTAGAAGCTTAGGGATAGATATATGATCCTTCATGTTCTGATCATTCCCCGTTGCTCTGATGATCCAATGATGTAAGAGGCAGCCACTCAGTTGATAGCACATTATGAGAAAGAGAGATTGTGCAGCTGGAAATATAGCTGTTCCTCTTTCTGTACTCATTGTACCCCATTTTATCTGATTTGGCCCCTTTTATGTCTGTAGAGAGGGCAAATTAAAACTACATTGTTTTTATGTATAACTTAAAACTTGGAATCCATCACCCATGTATAAGTATTGCCCAGAATAGTCTTGGTTCAGCATTCAGAGCGTCATCATTAGCATATTGAAGATAAGAAGGCTGAGGATCAGTTACTAAAAATTGAGGAAGTTAGAGGAGCTTCAGAAAGTAAGTAGGCTTACAAAATGAGAACAGGTAGATGCGTGTCTAACTTATGAGTGCTAGTTATTTGTATACAGATGTCATCCTGCTCCTAACCATCTTATTAATATCTTCCATGAGTTTCATACAGATAGTGGAAACTGTGTCCCTGAGGGGCGTCATAGAACAGTATTTACAGTTTCAAACAAGAATCTTTTAGCATCATAGAAAAGAATTTGGGGGGAAGCATGCCAAATCCAGGCAGTCTCCAGAAACCAACATTGATTTGAAGCAAACATACACGCCTCCAAAACAGATGTGAGAGAAAAGAGACCCAGTTTGGTGTAGTGGTTAAGGTGCTGACCTAGAAACTATGAATTCTAGTCCCACCTTAGACATGAAAGCCAGTTGGGTGACTTTAGGCCAGTCACTCTCTCTCAGCCCAATCCACCTCACAGAATTGTTGTTGTAAAGCAAATAGGAGGAATAGGTACATTCACCACCTTGATTTACTTATAAAGTAATAAAGGCAGGATAACAAATTCAAATAAATAAATGCTATCCACTATAAGTGCTTTCCAAATGCGCTCTCTCCGGATGATTTCGGATGATTTCATGGTAGATTCAATTAACAGGGACTTCCTTTCCCTGTCCACCAATTAAACGAATTCAGTCTGATTCTATAACGAACAAATTGACACTGAACCCCAATTGAAATTTGTCCAGATAGTCTATTTCCTTCAGAAAAAATGCACTGTTATCTTGCACACACAAAAAGAAGAAGCTTAGAAGCAGGTGTGGACCAGCATCTTTCAGCAAGAGTGAATGACTTCTTATTTTAGGTGGGCTGGAAATAGCTTTTCTAATTAGCTCAGATTATTAGCTCAGATTAATGATCTACTCATGATACAAGAGTAGTTTTTCCTCCAGACAAGTGGCGAATAACAGACTGAACATGTATTTTATTATATCTTTAGGATTGTTAGTTATTAATTGAGACAGACGCATTCTATAAGGATGAAATCCATGTAAATCAGCCTTTTGCACATAAGCTTATAAAGCAGAAAAACAGGCGTATTATGAAGCTTTGAAATAAAGTGATTATAATATAGTACCTATCTACATGCATGCTTGCTGCTGGTATCAGTAATATACTTCATGTTGAAATAGGAAATAAGGTTTATTTGTGTTTATTTAGAATATTAAGCATTTCATTTATAATAAGATTGTTAGCTTAAACAACATCCAGAAATTTAATTATATGATTGAAAGTTTCAACAGAGAAGTAGTCATAACTTACCTGGCGAGGGGAGGAGAGAAAATGAGAGCACTGTATAGTAATTGGATAGTAAACATAATGTCTGCTATATTAAAGGGAACAGAAGGATGTATAATTAAACTTTTCCTTTCATAATGGGCTTCATCCAAAAAGCTACCACACTGCCAGCTGCTTGCTATGTAGGAGTTAAGAGCTCCCAAACCAAAAGAGAGAGGAGGAAGGCATAACCATATTGTGGGAAACTAGGCAGATAAACATCTATAAAAAGAAGATTCGGAAACGGTTGCTTTAACAAAAAGAATGATTAAGCTTGGAAAGCTGCCATATGCAGTACTCCTTGCCCCTGCTATTTTATGGGAACAGTTAGTGGTGAAAAGAGGTAAACAGTGTATGTGTGGGGGGTTTGGGCAGTCAGTGTGGGCCGGTGGAAAACAAAACTGCTCCAGCAGCGATAAGTGACCTCTTGGAGCAAAAAGGCAAGTATCATAACAAACATCATTCTTTCTTCAAATTGCTGTGAAAGAAAGACAGGAAAGTGTAGAAGAGTATATAGTAGAGTATTTTCTGCAGATTATTTTGGTGGTTTCTTGTTTTTCTACAAACCTGAAATGTTAGTTTCCCAGTCCCAGAATCTTCTTTCCTTAAGATCTTTAATCCACTCTAATGTCGAGGAATCAATAATATATAAGGGTAAAGAAATAATTGTATTAAAACAAATACCACGTAGAATACGAAACCAGAGACGAGAATACCAATTTCTAACGACTCAATTAACTAAATATAAGGTCATGTTTCGATGGTTAATACCCGAAGGTATATTTCTAACTTGGCAGGAAAAAAAATATAAGATTGACACACTTGAGAAAG